>NC_081422.1:107303165-107603165 GCF_949786415.1 Peromyscus eremicus | reverse complement strand
TATACTATAAACGCTGCCTCCTTGTTCACTGTATGCAATGACCCTGTCTCTCTGTTCACTGTATGCAATGACCCTGCCTCCCTGTTCACTGTATGCAATGACCCTGCCTCCCTGTTCACTGTATGCAATGACCCTGCCTCCCTGTTCACTGTATGCAATGACCCTGTCTCTCTGTTCACTGTATGCAATGACCCTGTCTCTCTGTTCAGCTGTATGCAATGACCCTGTCTCCCTGTTCACTGTATGCAATGACCCTGCCTCTCTGTTCACTGTATGCAATGACCCTGTCTCTCTGTTCACTGTATGCAATGACCCTGTCTCTCTGTTCACTGTATGCAATGACCCTGTCTCTCTGTTCACTGTATGCAATGACCCTGTCTCCCTGTTCAGCTGTATATACCAAACACACTGAGCTTCCAGGGCAGCTTTTCCCATCTGAGAACCCAGCTAACCTAGTCCTAGCTTCCCTGTACTTTTGTCTGTCTATCTGCAATTTCTTCATTTCCTTGTCACCACTACTCTTGAGTTCTGGTACCCATGCCATGCAAGGCTACAGCACATTTACAATGGTGTGTGTCAGGGAAGCCAACATTTCACAGAGCACACGATGACTTTACATACTTCATTAAACACGTATTTTTGAGACAGGGTCTCATGTAGCCTAGGTTGTCCTTAAATTCACTATGTAGCTTGATCTTGGTCTTGAACTTATGATCTTCTTGCTTTCATCTCCCAAGTACTGGGATTACAAGAATGTGTCACCAAGCCCAGGTCTAATTATTTGATGAGCATTAAAAAGTGAAAATACTCAGAAAGCTTTTATGTATTTTTTCCAATGTATGAAGAATTTCTCTCATGGTACAAACATTACTTTATGGTTTTTGCTAACAGCAAATTTTCTACAATATTTTTCTTTCAAGATAAGAATGGTTATATTAAGCTGTAATTATCACAGAAGAAAGCTGAAATGAAATGTTATAAACATTTGCAACTTACTCCAGTTACATCCTTTACAAACAGCAAAATGTTCTGTTGTATGTGTGTGTGTGTACGCATACATGTTTGTGTATGAGCATGTATATGCATGTGTATGAGCATGTATGTGGAGGCCAGTGGCTAACCTAAGGTGTTGTTCTCAGGGACCATTCACCTGTTTATTAGACAACATCTCTCACTGGCAGGCCTGGCACTCACCATGCAAGCTAGCTGACTGGCTAGTTAGCCACAGGGATCTTCCTGGATACATCTCACCATTCACTCCAGTGTTGAGATCACAAGAGTGGACCACCAGAGCTGACACTTTTTCCTAAGATTTATTTTTATTATTTTAACGTGTGTGTGTGTGTGTGTGTGTGTGTGTGTGTGTGTGTGTATGTGCATGCACGCACACATGTGCATGCAAAGGCGTCCAAGCCCTTGCAGCTGCAGTTACAGAGGGTTGTGAGACACCTGATGTGGATACTGGGAACTGAACTTAGGTCTCTGTAAGAGCAGCAGGTGCTCTTAACCACTCAGCTCTCTCTCCAGCCCCAGAGCTGACATTTTATTTTATTTATTTTTAAAAGTTTTTTGGTTTTTCAAGACAGAGTTTCTGTATGTAAAAGCTCTGGTTGTCCTGGAACTCACTCTGTAGACAAGGCTGGCCTCGAACTCAGAGATCAGCGTGCTGTTGTCTCCCAAATGCTGAGATTAAAGGTGTGTGACACCACTGCCAAGCCTTACAGCTAACATTTTAAACCTCTGTTTCTAGTGGTAAAAATTCAGATCCCACCAAGCAACCATCCAGCCTGCATAGCATTCTTAGTCTGAATCATAAGAGATTGTAACTGCACCCCCCCTCCCCTTTGGAGAAGTTTCAATGAATGGATACAAAGAACTGAAATTATGTTTGAAAATATCACTACCAATGGATTATAGTTTCCTTCATCACTTTATTACTTTTTTTGGATATCCCACAGGAATAAATAATATTAAATACTACAACATACCTTGCCATGAGGATCAGCAAACATTCTTGTGAAAATTTCACATAATCTTTTCAGTTCAACTCGACTGCCAAAAATAAAAAGTAAAAAAGGCTGATTAATATTTTGCTATAGGGTGAAGTCATTATTTAAAAGTAAGCCCACAAATAATTAAATTTACTAATAATGACAACAAAAAGGTTATACTAATTATTTCTCAAAATTGAGAAATTTGTAGATTTATCAACCAAGATGAAAGTACAGCTGTGAAATGTAGTACTAATTCTGCTGCAACCCACACTACTTATGAGGACGGCAATGAGGGCAGAACTACATTTCATCAGCAGAATGTGTAAGGAAACAAATTGTGTGTGGGGACCCACGCAAGAATTTTATTAAATGTTACAATGTTTTCTTAAGTTCTACCTTTTTCCAAACTGCCCACGCTTTATGAAAGTACAGCTGTGAAATGTAGTACTAATTCTGCTGCAACCCACACTACTTATGAGGACGGCAATGAGGGCAGAACTACATTTCATCAGCAGAATGTGTAAGGAAACAAATTGTGTGTGGGGACCCACGCAAGAATTTTATTAAATGTTACAATGTTTTCTTAAGTTCTACCTTTTTCCAAACTGCCCACGCTTTTCCAATTAAAATGACATGTTGCACCTAATACTCTAGGTATTATGATTAATTGCACTGAGTCATGACATGTGATATGTGTACCTTAAAATATCTTAGGTAGTACAAAAAAAAAAACATTTAAAGTATGCATTTCTAATACATTTAAAAATGTACAAATAGAAAGTATATAAAATATCAATATTACTGTTATCAAGTGAGAAAACAACTTTCTACATTTGTATCACACTAACACCAAATCTGAATTATCCAAATCTGATTTTTTGGGGGACAGTGTCTCCCTGGCTGGCCTTGAACTCACTATGTAGACCAATCTGGCTGTAAGCTCAGAGATACAACTGCCTCTGCCTCCTAGAGTACTGAGATTAAAGGCACGTGCCTACATGCCTAACCTGAAGTTGGGTTCTTAAGGAGTCAACAACTATATAGATTTAAAACATCTCATCAACAAGGACAATAGAAGATATAAGAATGAAGCAAACTAAACCATTAAGAGAAGTACTCTAAGGCAGGCAGTGGTGGCACATACCTTTAATCCCAGCACTTGGGAGGCAGAGGCTCTGTGGGTTCGAGGCCAGCCTGGTCTACAGAGTGAGTTCCAGTGCAGCCAGAGCTGTTACACAGAGAAACCCTATCTCAAAAAACAAACAAACAAAAAACAAAAAATGAAAAGAAAAGTACTCTACAACTCTACAATCACATCTTACTCATTCTGAATTCCAAAATTACTAACATATTGACCTAACCTGTTTTGAATAAAAAGGTGTTTTTTGTTTGTTTGTTTGTTTTTTTTTTGTTTTTTTCTAGACAGGGTTTCTCTGTGTAGCCCTGGCTGTACTAAAATTCACTCAGTAGACCAGGCTGGCCTCAAACTCAGAGATCTGCCTGCCTCTGCCTCCTGAGTGCTGGCATTAGGGGTGTGTGCCACAATGCCTGGCTAAAAAGGTATTTATTTTTTAAATCTCTCTCTGTGGTGCACTGTCATGTGTGGAGGTCCTCTGTCACCAGTTCGTGCCTTCCACCTGTATGAGACAGGGCCGCTTGTTTTGCTGCTGCAAACAGCTGGACTGTGAGTTCCCATCTGTTCTCCTATCTCCACCTTCCATCTTTCCAAAGGAGCCCTGGAATTACAGTGCACTGCTGTGTCCAGTTTTGCATGGTTTCTGGGGATCCTCTACTCAGGTCCTCACACTTGCATAACAAGCACTTCACTTAGTAAGTCACCTCTTAGACCTGAAAGTTTTCCTCTAAAATGATTCATTAATTACAGCAAGAAAATTACAGCAGTTTTAGTTATGATACTAATGGCCCTAAAGGCTTGGGAAAACCTTTAACACAATTTCCGACACATTTCACAAAATCAAGTCAAAAGGTGCTAGCCTGCTTGAAAAAGTCTTTCATGACACTTCTCACCTTAGCGTTCTCTGGTTTTTTAACAAGTTCTGCAGACCCAGGAGGCCTTCTTTCCTTTCTGACCAATTGGAGCTAGCACATCTGTTGAGGACTTCTGCCACGTCTTCTGTCTGTCTCATGTAGGTAGGAATACTACCATTTCGAGAACTATAGGAGCGTTCTGAACACGCGCTAGAAGCATCGCTGTTGGCATCATCATCTGAGTGCATTCCATATGACTCATATCTTCTTCGAGCAGGTTTTTTCTGTTACATATCAAGAACTACATCAGCAGTAGTTACAAACAGATGGGTAGTTCATAGTGTTTATTCAACACAAAAAGACTGATTTCTGTCTTAGATCAGTGGAGGACATGCTGCTAACCATTGTAAAGATAAAATGTCAATATTTAGTTTTTGTTCAGGAAGGACTTTAGAAGTTAGTAGAACATGAACTGTTTAACTATGAGAGTAGTATAGGAGAAGATGACTATGTGCAAGCTCAGTCATGTCAAGTGGGAGATGCTCACAAGTATAGGCTTTCTCCTTAGAATGGAAAAGCAAGAACAGACTGTAAATACAAAGTGTACTACAAGTAGGAGTTGATAAGAAGAAAATACCACCTTTTGAGAGGAGTAGAACCAGGATTTTCTTATGTAAAGTACCATGCTCTTTCCTGTCTATGTATCTCTTTTTTTCTATTTCTCTTGCCATTTCCCCCTTGTTCTAACCTTTATGCTTTCAAGAGAAGTAAAATATAATGAGAAAGTGTCATGCTCAGTAAGACTTTTAGGAAGCAAGATGCTTTTATGTCCCTAGAGTTTTCCCAATGTAATCTATGTCCTGTAGCTTATTCTGTAAGAGAAACCAGTCGAGGTTCCTTTCATTTCTTGACTGTAAGGTCCATAACTTATGTAACTGCCCATTATTCCTTTCATATTAAAAGTGGCATGAGGTAGAGTAAACTGCTCGTTTGAGATTTTCCTGTAGAAATTGGAAAAAAAAAAGTATGTGCTCTGATACTTGGGTTTGGCTGGGGAGAAGGGGAGCTACTGCCACGAAACACACTAAGTGTAGCAGGAACGCAAAATTCCCAAGCATCTACAGATGTTAAAATCTTAAAGATACACTATCTTAACATAAATAATCAAAAGGTTTCCAAAGCTGCTGCCATTACTAACTCTCTCATACCGACCTACTAACTCAATCCAGAACTACAGTGTCTATTCAGGTGGGCTCCAGGACAGTTCTATTAAAGACTCCAGTATAAACAGCTCACCTCATGTATAAAAAAAGTGGCACCTTCCCAAACACTGTGTTCAGTCAGTATCCCCCATAGACAATCACAGTGACAGAATAACAGATGGACAGCTAAGGGTTTTATTACTTCCACTTTAATTTTTTATAGATGACTATTATCTGTTAAATTGATGAAGGAGAGAAAAAAAGTTATGATATCATAAGATGTCAGAAAATAGTGATGTCTATACCTTAGTCCGTATGTCTCCTAAGAGCTGAGAGCAGTCAATTTTTAAAGAGAGAAATTGAAAATAATGAAGAACATTTTGCTAAACAGCACAGTGAACTTGGCATTTACAACGCCCACAATCAGAAATATTCAGTTTTATAACATTCAAATAACAAAGGACTGTTTAATCAGGTTGTATCTTTAATCTTGTCAGTATCCTTTAATTAAAAAAGAAACACCTAAACTACAAAAACATTTCTATCAACATCTAGTTTCCTAAAGAAATTCAAAGTATTCTTACTATTTTGCCTTTTTGCCACTTCTAAATTAGACTTTATTTCTCCAGGTACAAATTTGGTTTAGTAGTTGGAAATTTTCCATTAACTTGATAGTTACATCTGTGCTATGCAAATGATGAAGTTCACCTGTTCTATATAGTGAGTTTCAGGCCAGCCAGAACCACACACTGAGAACTTGTCTCAGTGGAAAAAAAAGGGCTGGAGAGATGGCTCAGGGATTAAGAGCACTGGCTGCTCTTCCAGAGGTCCTGGGTTCAATTCCCAGCTTCTACATGGAAGCTCACAACCATCTGTAACTCCAGTTTCAGAGATTCTGATGCCTGCCTCTTCTGACCTCCACTGGTACCAGGCACGCAGATGGTGCAAAGATAGACATTCAGGCAAAATATCCATATATATAAAAATAAAATTTAGAACAACTTTTTGGTTAAATATTTCCACATAACTTGAAGCTATCATCTTTCTTGCTTGCATAAACAGCAACTCAAGAATAACCAAGCCAATCCCTAAAACTATGCAAGCAAAAGTTAAATGGCAAATCATTAAACTTAAAAAAAAAAAAAAAAAAAGCAACCTGGAAAACATCATTTGGGAAACAGAATAAGGCATAATAAAAACTTAAGCCAGGAGGTAGTGGCACATGCCTTTCATTCCAGTAGTCGGGAGTTTGAGACCAGTCTGGTCTACAGAGTGAGTTACAGGACAGCCAGGGCTGTTACATGGGGAAATCCTGTCTTGAAAACCCAAAACCAAAAAACAAAAACAAAAAAACCTTAAAACATCTGATTGATTAAATTCCATCAGAAAATGTGATCAACACATCCCACACTCAGAAGAATAGAGCCTCTAATTATATTAAAAACTCTCGCAGCTTGAGTTAAAGACAGAAAGTCAACATGGTTATTATCACGTGTGATAATATGCAATAAATCACAGCTATTACCAATGAATATTTAAAAAATGTGTCTTTCACATCTATAACTAAAAATATTTTTTTCACAATATTGGTCTGTTTTTGCTTGTTTGTTTGGTTGGTTTTTTTTAAGCTGAGGGGCACAGAGTGCTAGCTCAGTGGTGTGCTGCTCGCCTGGGATGTACAGGCTCCTGCACCAGATGGAACCACCAAACACAAGGGTAAGGCCTTCCATAAATTCCAGGTAGAAATTCAGCATGAACAAGGCTCTGAGTCCAATGTCAGTACCAATCCTAATAGCCCTCAAAGAGAAAATGAATACATATTTTGAAACAGAGAATTCCTATCATCATTATTTGAGTCACCCTGTTTTGAGTGTTAAGAACTGAACCCAGGGCATTATGCATGCTAGGTCAGTTTTCTACCATTCAGCCACACCCTAATTGTAAGCCATAATATGAAAGATAAAGAGTCATATTGGACTGACTAGGGGAGTTAACCAAATAAATGCCACCCAGCATTTCAAGTCTTCATAATTTTACATAAGAACAGTGTTTATACATATGTATACATACATATAGTACACAGCATTCTTCCTACAAATACCCCAATCCTGCAGTGTTTTGAATGCTCATTTTTAAATATGTGGAGCATAAAGAACGGAAAACATCTTAAATAAATAATCAGTCCAGGCATGGTGGAACATGCCTTTAATCTTAGCACTCAGGAGGCCAATGAAGGTGGAACTCTGTGAGTTCAAGGCCAGCAGGGTCTACATAGAGAGCTCCTGGACAGCCAAGACAGCACAGTGAAAGCCTGTCTCCAAAACAAAGCAAACCCCTACAAACTCAAGGTGAAGATAACCTTGAAATTACATGTTTGTAAGTATACATACAAATGTACTGATCTATTTGCCATACAGTCAGTAGATCACAGTGCATTAAACATGATACTGCTATTATTAAAAACATCAAGATTTTTTGTTCCTGACACCCATTTAAGATTACTGATCTGGCTTAAAATTCTGAATATTAGTAAGGCTTGATCATTAATGTATTACTCTGCTACTTATACTGTCTACATTTTGTCTTCTTATGTTTATTCTAGAATTTCTCATCCCTTCTCCCACACAGGGAAGGCTCTCTCACATACAGGTTTTATTGACTAGAAACATCTACATGGACAGGAAGACGGAGAAAAGTACCAAGGCATCAGCGACCGCTTCCTCCACGTCGGAGCCTGTGTTCAGGACTCGCATGGCACTGACGGAGGATGACAATCGGCTTGACTGGCTGATCCCATATCCTGGACCTAATTCACCAGAAAAAGAAGGAAAACAGCTATTAGACAGTCACAAATGTAATAATGCAAGGGGTTGTGGGGTGGGATTGAACTCTTAATAAGGGGAAAGGAAAAAAAACCAATGGGACAAAGCATTTTAAAAGCAATAGTGTATTTTTCTGGGCACAATGAGGTTTTGGTCAAGTGAAAGGGAAAAAGCAATCAAAATTATTGACAAATTAGAAACAAATTTAAAGAACCACTGTTTACTTGGTAGAGCAGGGAGACCATGGCTCTGCCAGTACAGGCAAGGCTCCCCAGATGAAGCGAACCATCAAGTAACCCAGAGCTACGAAGTCACACCAGCAACTCACCACAAGAAAGGCTCCAATTATAATCTCTCCTTCAGAATAACTGATTTTATTCTTTAGCTAAAACAGACTGTTGGATAACCATTAAGTGACTACTATGTGCCCAATGGTCTGACATGTATAGACAAACAAGAGATGAATTCTCACCTGCCCACCAACTGTTTTGTATACCTCTGTTTACAATTAAAACACTTCATCCACCATTTTGGTTTTTTTTTTTTAAACACACATATATAAAGATGAAGTACATAACTGAGAACATAAAACAATTCTATATTTAAAAATGACACGTTATACCAAAAAAAAAAAAAAGGGAAAGAAAAGAAAAAACCAACCAACCAACCAACCAACAAAAAGCAATGCCCATCTGCCAGTTAGAAAATGCTAAGGTTGCTAAAAGGATGATAGTTACTTGGGGGAAGAAAACCAAGTGATTTATTCTCTAATAAATTAAACTTAAATAACACAAATTAACTTTAAAATGAATATTATGTGATAAAAACGGAAAAGGACAAATCTGAGATGAATGCAGAGATGATAGTGAAAATGTACTCATCCTTCACCTGAGGCCCCACACACATCGGGGGCGTAGAGGGCACCAGTGGATCTGGAATGGTGTCTGGAGGCTGGAATAACAGGACCATACAAACCTCATCTATCACCACAGAAACAAGGAATAGTGGCAGCACTACTGTCGGCAAGGAGAGTTAGTTAACAGTGGTGTTACTCTTTATATTTAATGATCAGAGTATCGCCACATATGGCAAATGAACATTAACTAGTATTGCAAGATCAACCCTGACACACATACAAATTGTACCTAAGTGGACAGACACAGGCCTGTAGAAGACAAAAAAGGCAAGTATTCAAATGGAGGGAAATGTCAAAAGTACAAGCATGAAAACAAAACAAAAACAAACACTTGTAGTTAAAAAAAAAAAAAAAACCACTATGGTAACTAATAATACCTTATCTCCTTTACTCTCGAATATTCAGTGAGAGTTATTATTTCAATTTTATAGGTCTGAATTTTTGTGCCTTTCCATTCCCATGTTGAAATCCTGACCCCAAATATTAAAAGGTAAGTGGTGTCTCTAAGAGACAATCTGGTCATGAGAGCAAGGTACTCATAAAGGAGACTCCAGAGAACTAAGCAGTTCCTTCTACAGAGGACATCACCACAAGATCCATGAGCCAGAAGGGCCCTCAGCAGACAATGGATGGTACCTTCATCTTGAACATCCCAGCCTCCAGAACTATGAGAATAAACCCTGGTCACTTCAAAATACTGAGTCTATAGCATGTTCTAGCAGGCTGGACAGACTGACAGATGGGGAATTAGAGCACAGAGGCTGATTTATGTGATGAAAACCACACCTGTAAGTGCTATAACTCAGGATCTGTATTCTTTCAATACCTTTGTTTTCAGAAAGTACACAGAAAACGTTCAGATTATTCAAAAATCATTGACTTCACTTACATTAATGTGCATTTTATTCATAATAGTCCATAGACTATTACAACTGCATTTGGTAATGGACTATTGAAAAATGGGAGCTTATGAGCATCAAAAAAAGTATCAATAACCTAATAAAACCCCTTAAAAATCTGTAACCAATCCCCCAAAATACCACTTACAACCTAAACTTATCATACTTTGGCATTTTAGACTTCTGTTCAGATTTTGACAGCACATGAAGCTGATTCTTGTCTTACATCCAGAAATAAACAACCACATAAATATATTTTAATGTTTAATGAAATACATAGCTTTCATTTTAAATTCATCTTCCTCAGCTGTATTAGTGAGAGCTGCTAACTATTTTTTGTAACAGGAATCACTTTTGCCTTTCCTACAGGATGGCCTTCATAAACAGTAAATTCATCAAAAAGACTGAAGGAAAGAAGGATTAGACAGAGAATAGTGCACAAACAGCTACTAAGTACTGAAGGCCAGTACTAACAAGCCAGTAGATAACCCTACTACCCAGCTTTAATATTATGTAAGGGAATAGTCTAATATGGTGAGGAATTGAGTCATGATATGGAAAGGCCTCGTGGCTGAAAATCTGAAAACTTTTCAGGAGTCAACAGTCCTTTTGGTCCAAGACAGTAAGTCGGCAGTTTCACACCTGTGGCTACAATACAGATAAGTAAGGTATCACACCTATGGCTACAGTTTACCTAAGTAAGAGGTGTCATGTGGGTGGCGACAATATACAGAAGAGTATCATGTCCATGGTTATAATACAGAACACTTTTCTTTTTTTTTTTTTTTTTTTTTTTTCGAGACAGGGTTTCTCTGTGTAGCTTTGCGCCTTTTCCTGGAACTCACTTGGTAGCCCAGGCTGGCCTCGAACTCACAGAGATCCGCCTGGCTCTGCCTCCCAAGTGCTGGGATTAAAGGCGTGCGCCACCACCGCCCGGCCAGAACACTTTTCTTAATTCTTGGTTCCTGCAATAAATGGAATCGGAAGGGGTAAGTTCCAGAGAGGTGGAACTTTGCTCAGCTTTGATTTCTTGTATTTTCAAACCTTCACACTGGCCTTGTGCTACTGGGACTGTGTGACAAGTTATAGAATCTATGTGTTGAGTATAAATATTCAAAGTCATAGAGGACAAAAAGATTCCATCAAGTCAGCATGTGTAGGAAGGACTACAGGGTACAGAAAATGGGTATGGCGAGGACGGCCTAACCTTTGGGTTGCTACCCCTGTGAAACAAACAGGATAATCAGCCTCCTGAATGCAGGGATTCAGCATATGCCACCACATGGGGTGCTGTGCACTATTTTTATGTAAATAAAGAGATTACAGAAGCATTCCTGAAAACTGACCTAGAGACTGAAAAAATCTTTTATAGCATCTTTATCCTAAATAGAAAGTTTATTGAGAATCAGGAAATAGCTGCCTGTAATAATAAATCTAAGTAACTTGTCAAATGGAAGCTTTTAAATCAATCTAGAATATTAATGGCCTAGCTAGGTATGGTGGCATAATCCTGTAACTCCAGGACTCAGAAAGTTAAGGTAGGAGGATCAGGCATTCAAAGCTAGCCTTAGCCACATAGCTAGCTTAAGGCCAGCCTGAGCTATATAAGTTGGTCACAAAAAAACAAAACAAAACAAAACAAAAAACCACTTTCCTTAGAAAAGTGCTTTTTAGAGTAGAGGATATAGCTCAGTGGCAGAACTCTTATCTAGAATGTGGAAGGCCCTATATTCAATTTCCAGTACCACACATTTCTTTAAAAAACTGGATTATTAACCATAGTTATAGTTTTTGTTGTTGTTCTTGTTTTTGAAAGAGTATTTTGCTATGTTGCAGGCTGACCTCAAACTTCCAGTACCTAGCCTCCCGGACTGCTGGGATTTCAGGTGTTTGTCATTGTGCCCAACTAACCATGCTGGTCATTTTGTCTTCTCTCTCTGGCTTCCTGATACTTTATTTAATATTATATATACAGATGTTTGCCTGCATCTATGCCTGTGTACCTGGTACCCTTGCTGGACAGAAGAAGGTGCTGGACCCCAGGAACTAGAGTTACAGACAGTAATAGTCACCAGGAAGGGTCTAGGAGCTGAACCTGGGTGCTCTGGAGGAACAGCCAGTAGTACCCTAACCTCTGACCATCTCTCGCCCCATGCTTACCATTTTTTTTTTTTTAAACTGAAGTACTTGGTTATACATTTTCTGCAATCTTAAATTATTGTGCAAGCTTAAGATGTACAGAAACACATTTGGTTTCTTCCTGATACACTTCCTTTCAGTACACTATTAACATTATATAAATGCATATATCATTCAAGTCTGAGCACCCTGACACCGAAGTGTAGTGAACTGCTTTTAGGGTAAGCTGAGGGAGGAAAAGAATAGCCATAGCATGGTGATGGAAGGGAAGTGGCCATGGTAACTGAATACTTGCTGTGGGCCCAGTATTGCCTTTCAAGTATTTTGTTGTTTTATACAAACTTCCAAACGTTCCTAATTCTTACATACACTACTACTCTTAAATGTACAGAAAAGGAGATCCACGCATGAAAGGGGTAGAGAGAAAAAATTCAAACATCCTCAAAGCAAAATATTCTGCTTCTCCAGTTATCCTGGAAATATTAAGGCCTTAAAAATCATTTAATACTTTTATAATGGTGGCAAATATAGTATTATAATCAAAGATACAAGACAAAGTATAATCAGAAATAAGTTTCATTTCAGTGACACAACATTAGCTACATGGTAATCAAAATATAAAACACTATAAAATGTCAATCCTTCCCTATGATGAGACGTTCATGTTATTTTGTGGCTGTCTTTCTAGAAGACTATATTAAATGACCTAAGTTGAAGTCAATTTTTCTGTTTAAAAGGTATAAAATTTATTTAATCAAACTAGTCCGTACTTCACTTGTAAGTAAATTAATATTTAAAACATGTTCTAATTCTCCAGGTTTTGAATTCAAACTTCCTTTTCTTATCTTCTTAAAGAGAAGTATGTAAGCCGGGTTGGTTTTATTTATGATCTTGACTCAACCTTCCTAGTACAGAAATTAAGTTTGATATTCTGAGTTTCTATCTAGGTAACACTGACTTGATTGTGACAGGAATCCATTTATGATTGACTTGCTCATTTAAGGTAAGTTACAAAGGCTAGCCACATGACTCAATGTATTCAATCCTTGGACTCTCTCCTCAGAATGTCCACGAGAGCACTGGTGAAGAACACCGAATTCCAGGAAGATGGAGGTTTCCCGAAGTTGACAGCCCACTCCCTGGGAAAGCAGTGTGCCTCCCACCTGCTCAGACACTTACCAAGAGGCTGGAAAGAGCGGACTGGGCTCGTGTCCCTGCTGCTCTCTCGACTTGCTTCCCGGCTACAGCCTTGACTCACACTGGGTCGAGGAATACGACTGCTCCGGGCTGACACGCAGCAGCAGCAGCAGCAGCAGCAGCAGCAGCAGCAGCAGCAGCAGCAAGAGGAAACAGAAGGCAGAAGTTAGGCTTTCCAAACATAGTTTCAGTTTTTCAAGAACTGATTAATAACAAGTTGGTTTTGGGACTAAAAATAAATTACTTGTTTATTCTTTTCTCTTTTGAGACCAAGTGTCTGGACCCATGAAGCAGACTAGTCTCAAACTCACAATGTAGCTTTCCATTCATGTCTTTTTTGACCCCTTATAAATAAAAACTTGAAATACAAATACAGGGAAAAAAAGTGCCAGAAAAATATGAGTACTGACTGAAGGTATAATAAAGAATCTAGACTGGGCAGTGGTGACACACCTCTTTAATCCTAGTACTAAGGAGGCAGAGTTAGGTGGATCTATGAGTTCGAGGCCAGCCTGGTCTACAGAGTGAATTCCAGGACAGCCAGAGCTACACAGGGAAACCCTGTCTGGAAAAACCAGAAAGAAAAAAAAAAAAAAAAAAAAAAAAAAAAGTAAGAATAAGAAGAATCTAAAGTAATGTCTGGAAAACAAAAGGAAGCTAGATAGTGAGGATGAAATCCCAGAAGCCCTTGGTGTTACAAATCTGAAGATTTCCTGAAGGAAGTCCCCAGCTCTTAACTAAATAAAGACATTCTTATGCAGTGACAAAAACCTGGACTCCTAAACATAATTTCTGAGGAATTTATTTGAGAAAATGTATGAGGCAAAGCAAACGAGTAAATCAAGAAAAATGAGGTGATCCAAGGATGAGTTCACGCAATCTGGGAAAGCAGTGAAAGGGCCTCCCAGAGGGCCAGGCCACCACCACACCAAGGAAGAAGCAACTCTAAGGCAAGAAGTTCCACCCATCCTGAGTCTTACTGAGAGGACAACGTCAGTAAGGATATGAGAAGAAAATATGGCTCTTTTATAAAAGCTTGAAAAAAAAACCACAAAAAGTCAGAAATTGTTGGGAAAACACCTAGGGAGGCATCACTGTAGACCAAAGCAGCCAGATGTTCCTTCCCACACTCTGCAATACACAGCAGTCAGTGTCCTCTTAGGAAGAGGTGGGTCATGGCAGACTATGTCCTGGTAGCAAACTTTACTCACAACAAAATACTTTTTATAATATTTTTGTCTTTAAAATAATTTGTAAGAGACAGAGTCTTGCTATGTAGCCCTGGCTGACTTAAAATTCACTATTCTTCTGCCTCTGCCCCAGGCTTAGTCACTATGCCCAACAGTTCACAACCTAAGAAAAGTATTTAGCCAGCTGTGTTGTCACACGCCTTTAATCCCAGCACTTGGGAAGCAGAGGCAGACGGATCTCTGTGAGTTGGAGGCCAGCCTGGTCTAAAGAACGAGTTCCAAGACAGCCAGGGTTACAGAGTGAAACCATGGTTCAACAAATAAACAAACAAACAACAAAAAATAAAGTTATTTATGTGTGCATGTTTGTGAGTGTTAAGTGTGTGCCACATGTGTGAGTCCCTACAGAGGCCAGGAGATGGCGCCAGAATCCTTGGAACTGGAGTTACAGGTGGTTGTGAGCTGCCCAATATGGATGGTGGGAACCAAACTCAGGTCCTATGAGAGAGCAGCAAGTGCTTTTACCCACTGAGCCATGTTTCAACTTTAAAGTCATCTTATGAAGCAAATGCATAGCGTTGAATATTACAAAAGTCATCAAGATGGCTCAGGCACGCCTGTCAATCTCTCTTAGTTTGATCCCGGAACTGGTAGAGAGAGAATGACTCCTACAAGTTGCCCTCTGACCTCCACATGTGCTTGTGTGAGTGCCTGTGTGCGCACATGTCAAGATTCAATTCATACCCTACATTTCCGCAACCTCGACATTAATTCTCCTTGAACTTTCAAGGAAGCCCAAGGTGGCAGCTCGCACACAGTCTTACCCACTGAAAGCCTAGAGGGGCTGGCCTCTCGGCTGCAGCCCTGGCTCCTTGGTATCTTGCTTCTCTTCTGTGCTGAAGCTGAACTGACCAGGACTCGTTGAGCACCAGAGCTCACAGTAGAGAGGGCTGTTGTGGTTAGAACTCTTCCTGGAGACCCAGAACGGCTGCCAGCTAAACAGGAAACACATATAAAAATATGCAAACATTGATGCCATGGGAACTTGCAAAAAGACCAGAAAACTGTGGTAGTATGTCAGGTTCTAAGAGCAAAGAAATGGACTGAGGAAGATTTATAAACAAACATAACCTGCTGGGGAAAATGTGCTCCGTATACCAGCACTGAAGAATAAACTACTCAAGCATATGTTTGATAGTGGCAATATTATTGGGATTTAAAAAAATATTTCTTTGTATTTAATGTGTATTGGTGTTTTGCCTGCATGTATATCTGTGTGAGGATGTCAGATCTTGGAGTTATAGACAATTGTGAGCTGCCATGTGGGTGCTGGGAATTGAACCCAGGTCCTGCGGAAAAGCAGTCAGTGTGCTCTTAGCCACTGAACTATCTATCCAGCCCCAGGACTGGGATTTTTGAGACCAACAGTAAAAAGATTCCCAGAGCAATCCCATATTTGACACTGTGTTTGATATGGTTAAGATGCTCTGTGAAAAGCATTACTCAAAAGGATGTAAACTCTATTACTATTACTACTTAAAAGGATGTAAATTCTACTACTACTATTATTTGTGCTGTGTACATAACAATGACAACTTGCTTTTTCTTAAAATAATTTGCCTCATGAAATATCTCTGGGCATGGTCAGGTGGTGCTATTCATATTTTTAAATTTTACAAAATTAAAAACTGTGCTGTTTTCCAATCTGGTCAGAGAGGTTCTTTTTGCAACGGGCAGTGATTAATGCAGAGACTCCTAACTGTCCAAAGAGCTTAGAATAAGCAACCATTGAGTGCTCAGCTCTAAATGGGACTTCTCTATTAAGCTCCCCGACATACAAGGTTCAGAAAACATTGCAGAAGGCATTATGGAAAGAAGGTAAGGGGTAAGGGAAGTAGTGCTGTGAAATGTAGTTTGGGGACATGACATAACTACTATATTCACTAACTCAAAGCAGCCTAGGTGACCTGCACTTGATCCATCCAGTTAATAGTCCAGCATCGATGGAGGAAGGGCTCAGGAGGCCCCACCCATACCTGAAGAGCTTCCGGCAGTTGATGGCTACTGGGGAAGGGAGAGTCGATTTTCTTTTCCCATGGTGTGGACCCTAGTAGGTCACCTCCTCACACACACATGCTGGTAGCATTAATAGGACTCAGCCGGTTATTTATTTATGTTTTTTTTTTTAAAAGGACATGCAGGTGGAAGGGGAAGATAAAGTGACTGGGAATAAAGGTAAGGGAAACTGTATGACCATGATACATAGTATACAATGTATGAAATTATCAAAGAATACATAAAAGCACTAAATTTAAATTAAATGTTGACAAAACTGGGCCAGCTGAGAAAGAAAATTTTGTTTTTGCTATTTGAAGGCAGAGAGCCCTTGGTTGGCCACATTCTAGGACATACAAGTACTAAGGGTAGACCAGAACTCCCAGGGAAATGCCAAAGAAGTCAGAGATGTTGTCAGGGAGATAGAGAGGGAGAGCCAGAAAAACTCCCAGAGATCTGGGTATGGAGTAAGCAGCGTTAAGAGATGCATTTTAGACAGGGCATTCTTGACTCTTTTAGGTTGGTCTAGAATTTGAAGCGATCCTCCTGCTTTTACCCCCTAAGTACTAGGATTGTAGGCATGTACAACCATACTCGGGAAGAAAACCACTTTTAAACTAGAAACACATGGGCTACCTTTTTAAGGGGGATGACTTGGTTGACTGAAGTGCTTTATGTGTATATTGAATAAAAAAATGGATCAGACAGCTCAAAGATACAATCTAACTGAATGGTAAAAGTATAGAAAAGTTAAACTTGCGTTTAAACAAATCTTCAGGGGAAACGTTTTCTCTTTGCTACCCACATTTACTACACTGTAAGTCACTGCTCATACTGCACAATCTTACTCAATTGTGTCTCATTTCCAAGCAGCAGATTAAAGAGTCAAATGCCAATGGGAATGCGCACTGGCTGTCAAAAGGGCACTGTGTACAAGGCAGGCATTTCAGGACTGTCTCATCCTCCTTACAGAGGGTGCCATTTTAAATTATAGCGAGCTGTCTTAAAGTAACTTGAACGAGTTCTTGGGAACTTTCAAAAACAAAAGCTTTAAAAGCTCCTGATTACGCTACTCTATGCAGGATAACAAATACGAGCAAACTGGAAGTGGTCTGCTGTGATCCTTATTGTTATGTTTTCTGGGCATGGTTTACTTAGTCCAATTCATATTCTTGGTTAGTTCTTTTTTTTTTTTTTTTGGTTTTTCGAGACAGGGTTTCTCTGTGTAGCTTTGCGCCTTTCCTGGGACTCACTTGGTAGCCCAGGCTGGCCTCGAACTCACAGAGATCCGCCTGGCTCTGCCTCCCGAGTGCTGGGATTAAAGGCATGCGCCACCACCGCCCGGCTCTTGGTTAGTTCTTAAATGTCATTAGCACACATACAAAAAATATATTCCACTGGGGATAGCAATATTATAAAATGAAGAAGCAGTGCTTCCTGTGACAATAAAAATTTACTTATTGAGTAGAAGATTTCTAAATTATAGGGAAATTATTCGTCTACTTTAAAATGACTGTTCACTCAAAAGTTTCATGATGTTGTAGGTGAAGAATCTTCAAATCTGGTTTCTTTCTCCTTTGAAGGATATCTGAGGCATCTGTTTTCTCCATGCAATATCTAAACTAAACATACACACAAAAATACCCAAACACCCAACATGCCACAAACTCACAATGCAAGCGAGGCCAATGGAAGTTATGAGAAAACTCGCAATGATATAGAAACTATAATGAACTGAGCACATACAGTATGAATTCTGTTAAAACCAGTAATACATTTGTGTAGGTGGAGGTACTGGTAGGAAAGACTAGAGAACTCCATGAAATGTGGGTCTATTCAGCAGACATAAACGTGCAGTTTAGAAGCATATTACTTTGCATTCACTGAATTGATTAAAAGTGTGCAAGTTCAATCTCTAGATACTTAAACACACGCATGCCCTCTCCTTAAGGAATGCAGTTAGCAATATTCATTTCATATAAGCATATCCTCTCTTCTCCTGGAAGACCAGGATATTTCCATCACCTATAACTGGGAATCATTTATACCTAAAATTAAATACTGAGGCTCTTTCTCCAGCAGAGTCACCAGAATTGAAGAAAAGGGCATGCTTACCCTAGAGAAGAGTATGGAACAGAAATGTCCCAAAGCAAAACTTGAAGTTAGATAACTATTTTTTTTCATGTTGCCGAATTTAAAAATGTTACTATGGGTCCCTCTCTTCTTAATATTTGTACTTGTAGAGTCAACTTGGATAATTTAAATTTTTTAGGGCCTTCATGATATTAGGAAGACAGGCCAAAGAGAACTCACTAGCAGTTTTTGCTTCAGTACAGTCACAGAATGGTGGAATAGTATCGAATATGAATTTCTGCTGAATAGACCGCATTCTTGTGAATGAGAACAGGTGAGCAAACAACAGGTGCACACATCAAGTCTATAGAGTCTTACCACCAATGGTATTAGCAGATTGTGATCCTGAACAAGTGTAAAGGCAGAATTAGGGCAAGGGTTATAATCCACCAAGAGGGGAGGAACAGTTTTAAAATGGATGGCAGATGGAAATAACAAAGCTTTAGTCAGTTCTCAAGGAAAAAAAAAAAAAAAAAAACCTAACACAAAAAAAGAGCAAATTTTAAAAAAATTCCATAGCACAAACGTCTGTCACAAAAGCAGCACACTTAACAGTTTTTACAGCTGACACTCATGTACAAAGCAGATGAAATGAAAGTGCAAAGTCAATGCACATTCTTCAGCTTGTCCACTATGGGAAGTCCCAAATCTAAGTCGTTAAATGTTTACAATTTTGTTATTTAAACATTTAATTGAAAATTAGATATAGGAAAAAATAACACATCTTATAGCTGAAGAAAAAAGGAGATGAAAAAGCTACGAATTTAATTTTTCTTATGATTCACAGAAAAGCAAGAGGTGGGTGGAAGGGAGAAGGCTACTGACAGGCTGTACATCAACTGTACACCACCAGTCACCACCAGAGCGAGGACACAGTTCTTCTTAAAGTAAATCTACAAGTCTCTCCATTAGGTCTGCTTTCATTTATTCTGGTGAACCTCAACACACCTGCTTTGATCCAAGAGATTCTCTCTCTCTCTCTCTCTCTCTCTCTCTCTCTCTCTCTCTCTCTCTCTCTCTCTCTCTCTCTTCCCACTAGATGAGAATACAAAACCATGCAACCCCTTATGAATCACTACAACGAAGTGAAGATGGAGGTCACAGTAATACTCCTATACAAATACGTTGTGAAGAAACTTGCATACAAATCACACATCTTTTAATAAAGAATCTGAAAGGGACACATACTCATTCAAGTTAATAAACAAGCAAACAAATAAAATCTTTCTAATATGATCTAAGACTTGCCTGATTTTATAGTGGGAATGTCTTTGGATCTTAAAGTCCTATGAGGTTCAACAAGTCAAATGTAAAATAATTCTATTTTTCATAAGTGATCTGAAGTTGCAGTGATTGAAAAAGAGGGCCCCAACAAAGGCGAAGAAGTCAGAAAATTATTTCACAATTAAGTTTTATCCTTAAACCCTAGGCCTGGACAATTTGTGATTCTCTTTAAGTTTTAAACATTCTAACTTCAGTGCTTATGTCTGTTTCATGAGGGCAGTAAGAATGCCAGGTATAGAAATATGTAACAGCAACATGACTTTCAGTTTATTATGAATAATAACATGGACTATCTTTTTTTCAAAAGGCTAATTTATTTATTTATTTGATGTGTGCTAGTGTTTTACCTATATAGACTCTGTGTAAGGGTATCGGATCCCCTAGAACTGGAGTTACAGACAGTTGTGAGCTGCCATGCGGGTGCTGGGAATTGAACCCAGGTTCTCTGGAAGAGCAGCCAGTGCTCTTGCTGAACTGTCCAGCTTAACAAGGACACTCTTATCAGGTAATAGTCATGGCAGTTACTCTCAAGATGATACTGTTTTAACTGCATTAAATATACTCTCTCATTTGATGCTCATGACAGTCTCATGGGGTAGATGCTATTATCCTCCTCCTTTTATGAGTAGGTACAGAGGAATAAAGTAACTTTAACCTAGAAGAGCCAGGACTCTACCTTGGGCATTATAGTTCCAAAGTCTTCAAACTTTACTATAGCACAGACCAATCAGTGATCAGATTCAATAGTCTGTGGTAGTATGTGAGACCCTGTATTTCTAACTAGCTCCCAGGCTGTACTGATGTTGGTCTGGGCAGTACTCAAGGAGAAGGGAGGCTACATTGCTAATTAATGTACTCTAAGAATCACTCCAAAAGCTCACAGACTCACAGGAGAATGTGGCATTATCATCCACTTTTGATCTGTTCCATGACACATAGGACCATGTGTCATTCTGGCTGTCTATAAGTAGTCTTCATTTGGAAAACAAATTCTACCAAATCTTTCCACTTAGTTAGGATTCCTGCGGAAAGCTCCTGATGCTAGTCTGCTGGACATCCTCATGCTGGAAAGAGGGTGTTGTGAGACATGTACTCAAGGGCCCTAGTGTCTCTCTGAGCCTTATTCTCCACCCCAACCCCCCACCCCGATCCCAAGATCCAGGAACCAGGCTAATAAAACAAATGGGACATCTACAACCTGACAATCATCTTTAAACCCGTTCTTTTCAAAGATAATTAATTAGGTTATACAGAAGAACCCTAATCATGACTTCTTCAGAAAAACTATCTGATTTTTGAGAGAGTGCTGAGGACAATCTCTTAGTCAAGAGGGAATGGAAGAAATTATTTCCAGTTAAACATGCCATTATATATGGGTTACTTGTTTGAAAATACAGAAACAGATGATTCATTTTACCTAGTCCTAAAATTGTGCTTTTTAATTGTTCTTTTAAGGAACTAAGTGACCAATGAAACAGTAAGAACACAAACCTCAAACTTCACATTAAACTTACTAGAATTGATTATTTCAGCCTACTTTTTCTCTCACTGTAAGTCAGTACACACTTGCCCAAAACACTGACCAAAATTTAAGATGATCTAACAAATTTTGGGGAGAGTAAGAAGACACTACTTATCTCTCTTTGCATAGTGTCTGCTAGATAGAAACAGATTTTATCTAATACTTAGAAATCATTTTGCCTCTAACGGCACAATTTTCCACACCTGCAAGTTTCTGAGTAGAATGTGAACCTTGACTTTAAAGATTCGTGTCTAAAGTATCTCCATGCAAACATCTGTATAGATGATGAAGATTTTCTTTCTAAGTGGTGGATCAATGATGTGGCCCTACCAATACAAACACAAGACAACACCCACTCAAAAAAAATCCCAAACATGCACAACAACTGACCCGAAACATTGAAAAAAAATACCTTCATTTTTGTCAGGTGATGATGAACCTAAAGTACAGAACAAGAACTCAGTATGTAGCTTGTTGCTTTTAAAATCAGCTTTGAATTTATCCCCTGCTCATCTCCTAACACAGTAATATAAAGAAACACATTCATCCTAGCAGACTGACAAACACGGAGAGACTGATGAGCAGTACATACGCTGGGACTGAGACACCATTTTTGTCCGGCTTCTTCCTCTAGAATCAGTCTTGGCATTCCCCACAGCAGCAAGTGGTGCAGAAAGCTTGGCTCTCACCCGACCTAAGGAATAAATATTAACAGAATTAAAATATTTCCTATAATAGTATTTAGTATTAAGAAGGGGGAATCTCCGCTATTTTCAAGTATTTTTTTTTTAAATTCTGAAATAAGGCAGCCATTACTTACATATTATACATCTCTTAAAAATGTAAAAGTACAGGGCTAGAGAGATGTGGCTCAGTGGTTAAGAGCACTGGCTGTTCTTCCAGAGGTCGGGGTTCAATTCCCAGTACCCACATAGTAGCTCACAACTGTCTGTAATTCCAATTCCAGGGGATCCAACACCCTTACACAAATGCACCAATGCAAATAAATACATCATTAAAAGAAAATCGTTCTTTCACACAGGCTCTTTTAAAAAAATGTAAAAGTACACAGTTTAGGCTTTCTGAGATGGCATTTCACCTAGGCTTATCTGGAATTCCTTGGCTTAGGAGATTCTTCTGCCTTAGCTTCCAAGTATCTGGGACTACAGCCTGTATATCACCAAGCCCAGGTATATACTGCTTTATACATGTTTGTTCTATGTAAGAATCAACTCAAACTACAGAAGACTTTCATCCTTAGTTTGGTATTACTAATGTAGTGGTTATAACTAATTATGCTGGACATGGCAGTACACAACTTTAATCCCAGCACTCAGGAGGCAGAGGCAGGTGGATCTCTTTTTTGAGTTGAAGGACAGCCTGGTTTACACAGTGAGACATTCATAAGACAAAAACAAAGCAAAACAAAACTCCCCAAAATTTCCAGTTTCTAGGGAATGAGACTGTTCTCAAATATGCCCCATAGCTCTAAACAAGCCCAAGCAATTTTTTTAACTGACAGTGTACTTCTAAAGAGGTGCCACAGCCAAGTTATCTTAGATCAGACGGCCACAGGTACACAGGGATGTGCTCACTCTTTTCTCCTGACAAACAATTTTCCTAGGAGGAATTCAGGAAGGAGAGTACATATCACAGAGAGCTGGCACTTCATCTCCTTTTCTTCCTAGATCACCTCCACCTCATGCCCTCTGTAAAACCAGACTACAAATACCCTCACTGTATTTCGAGAGGTTTGGGAGGAAGGAAGAGCGGATAGGGTCTCTGG
This sequence comes from Peromyscus eremicus, assembly GCF_949786415.1. Lineage (NCBI taxonomy): Eukaryota > Metazoa > Chordata > Mammalia > Rodentia > Cricetidae > Peromyscus > Peromyscus eremicus. The sequence goes on along the minus strand of NC_081422.1, from coordinate 107,580,037 downwards.
TCCTGCTAGAACTCACTATGTAGATCAGGCTGGCCTGAAACTCACTGAGATCTGCATGATTAAAGACATGCGTCACCCCACCTCGCTATTTCTAGAGCTCTTGAACTAACGAAATTAAGTTCATCAAACTATCTGTGTAAGCTGCCAGTAGGAAGAACCAGTGGCAGTAAAATCTTCACTACTAGGCACTTTGGTGCTCTCCAGCAAGTCTCAAACAGATCCACACTGATGTTGAACACAGTTAAAAATAAAAAGTGTTTAGAATCTTTTAAATAAGAGGTACAATTTGTAGGAAATTCCAAAATCCTGACTAGTGCAATATAACCACATTGATTAGAAAAGAACATACTGAAGAGCAGGACTTAAAAATGAAGGACTGGGTGAGGTCAGAAGAGTGGGAGGAGCCTCGTGGGCACAGCCTGGGTGCTGTCAACTGCCAGGCCCTGGGAGCCCACACTGCAAGTCCCTCAGGCTTTAGGAGTCTGCTCTGGGCGGGACAGAATGTCCTCATAACTGAAGAGTAGTGCAGAGGGACCTAGTGATTATTTCTGAATAAAGAAGTCATCCACGTTCTAGCCACATACTAATGCTTTAAATTAAAAAGTGCTGAAGTAAGCTGCCATTCATTTTCAGTATCAGAATTCACATTTTTAGAGTACTCCAATTTAAACTTAAAACAGAAAACTATTTTAAGCACACCACACAGTTAATAGTCGTTCATGTCAAACTTAGAGAAAAAAACATCATGTTCAAAACAAAAGGCTTTAATGAGAAAGCCTTCAGGAAAGATAAATATAAAAATTGACTTCATTTCTACAAATTCAGAAGGAATAAATATTTTTTGAAGGTGAACTGATTCAGGAAAGTATATGCAGCAAGTAGTTATATTCTCAAACCCAGTTTGAATCAGGGACCAATTACCTAGTCACTGATTAAAAAATCAAAAGATACATTTCAAAATAGATGGAATAAAAGTATTTGATGTCCAACGATAAAGCAGAATTCCTACAAATAGAAATGACTTGGCATTAACCTTTTTAAAAGCAAAAATAAAAGTATTTCTATTGTCATTACTGGGAAAAATGAAATTATATACAAGATATTATTTAACATGTTAAGCAATTATGTTTTTCTAGCATGAGATGATCCAAGATATAAAGCAAAACTGCATGATGAAGAATTAGAAAAAAATTCACAGACAATGAACACAACCAAATGTGGAATGTAGAAGCTGTCACAGCTGGTAAATGACAAAGGTCTGTAGATAAATTAGCCTGTTTAGTTTAAGTCCTACCAATGAAAACAGTGTGGTAGAGGTATTTGTGTTACTAACAAAATATTTACTTCTTACCATCTTCAGATGCTGTTCCTAAATAAGAGAAATAAAACAGGATTTCAACAAATTCTGAAAATGCTACCTGGTAATCCCCTCCCCCAAGATTCATGTGAAAAGGTAAAAGCAGAGTATAACTTGTAGTTAGATATGCTATAGCCTTGAAAACATTCAAATGAGAAAAAAAATAATCTGACAGAATTTGATTCACAGCTCACACCAAAAAACTTAAAACCAGACAACTAAAAATAGCAAAATTCTTTGTGAACACTTCTTTATTTCATTCTTAAATTTTAAAAGGGTGGAAGAAATCTGAGAAATTAATCACTTAAAAACAATTTAACTCTTTAATTACTTTTTCTTGCAAATAAAATTTTATATAGACTTTTCTAAAGCAGAAATCTTTTCTGTTCATTTTCAAAAGGTAACCCATAAAGGAACTAGGGGGAAAAAAAAAAACCAAAAACCCACAACTGGCTAGTACAGAAATCAAATCCATGACCTAGGTTTCATCTGCCTAATTTTTTCATCAAAGCATATGCAAATTCAAAGACCCAACAACAGTCCTCAGCTATTTACTCAACAGAATTACTTACAATGTGTGTGAAATCTGCTGAAAATGACCAAGTACACACATCAGAACTCACTACTACAAAAGGTCAGTGACACACACCATCAGTGATGCCTCAAAAAGGCTGATGATTCTGACCCAAACAAGAGAAATACTGTGATTGGGAAGTGATAGATTTTCTAAATACTCCAGCAATATCAAGGTTTGAGTACATCTGAGAGAGAGGGAGAGAGAGAGAGAGAAAGAGAGAGAAACCCCCTCCTGATGGCTGTCATTTCATTCAAAACTTTTTAATTATGACATACTTTAAAATAGAGATACTAAAAATAATAATCATGTTGGCAACTTGAGATTAAATAATGCTTCCATTTCATTAAAATAGAAAAAAATTGAGGTCAATTTGTAAAGTCTATGTAACAATTAATAGAAAAAGTGTCTTGTTTTAGTATCTTTTTACCAATTTTTTAAGAAAGCTCAAACTTCCAGCTAACAAACATTATAGGCCCTGACAGAGTGAAGAGAAAGTTGCGATGATGTCTCTCTAGTGTCACACAGAACACTGTACAGATTTGTTACTAAACCAAAGCAACTCTAGACAAACTGCAATAATTTTAATATTGGAATTTAAAAAGCAAAGTTTAAACTTCAGTTTTAATTAAATGTCTCATATGTTAAAGCAAAAGACTTATCAAAGCCCTTTCCTCCCTCTGAATCCAGTATTGTAAAAGAAAATAAGAAATTAAAAATATACTGAGTCCCATTTTTCAGGGTTCATGAGAAATATTTCAGGAAACTGACTTAAGTTGCAAAAAAAGTACAAGGAGATAAAAAATGGATATCAGCAACTCAAAATTCAACCAGTGAGTCATGTAGCCATTTCTACATTAAAATTCATGATAAGTAGTATATTTTCAGAAGATTATAAAAGAATAAACAAGGACCCAATAGAAATGTGGAAAAGAATTATAAAAGTAACTCTTACCATCCATCTTGTCAGAAGTATCCTCTTTGAAGAAAGAGCAAGCAAAGAACAGAGGAAAACTTAGTATATTAGGGAAAAGATGTTATAACACCCCCCATTTTTTTTTTTAAGACAAAAATTCACTGTACAGGCTCAGTTTGCCATCTGGCTGCTCCCAAATCCCATCTTTTCTTTGAACTTTCAGCTCCTATAATCACACATGGGTAAATCTAAGAACTCTCTGTCTCTATTCCATGAGTTCATAGAGAAAAATCACACAGCCACATGGTAAGATGGTACTACTGAAGACCTGGCCATTAATATCTGGCACAAGAAAGAATTAACATAGTAGGACCAACAAAGCTCTTGTTTTTGAGGCCTGGGGTCACAATCCTTTTGTTCTAGTCTCCCTGCAGTTGAGGGTATACGCCACCATGCTTGGGTGCTGTTGTTCTTCGGCAAGTCCTGTGTGTGAGGCTGGCCTCCACTAACTCAGCTCTGAATGCCCCCTATAGTAACAAGGTTAAGTGACAGCAGAGGTACAGCAGTCTGCCTGAACCATTTTCAAACAGTATGATTTGTGGCAAGCACCTACTTTCTTCTGGGTGTCTGGAATTCTGATAATTGTGGCTTGCTGAGCAGGCAAAGCCAATATGACCAGCCCTTCTCCCTACCCCACCCTGGACTAGAAGTCTTAAAGGAGCTTCTCTGGCAGAAACGCTGGTTGACATGTTGCAGCATTCATGCCAGAGGAAGGAGTCTTCCTAAAACCAGCCCTAGAGTAAGAACTACAAAGCATATATTAGACACCCAGATGACTGGACAAGGCTTTCTCCCTACTAGTTCTGCTTTTCACTCTAATAAACCTCAGCCATGAGACCCAAATGTATGGTAGTTATGCCAAGTCCAAAAATGTCCATCCTCCTGTACCCCACTCAGTGATTGTTCAAAACCTAAAGTCATTTCTTGGACCAAGAATTCCCAGGCAGAAAATTACAATCTTCCAATGACACTCTCCTTAATACCCACCTGCTGCTGCAAATACCATGTCTGAAACTACCACTCCCTCCACTTCCCTCTCTTCCGGCTCCTGTTGCCTTCCACAGCAAGGCTGCCTCCCAGCCCTGCTGTCTACATCCCATTCCCCACGGCTTGCACAGAAGCTGCACCAACTCCAAACATCTTTTTAAAAAGAGGAGGAGGAGGAGGAGGGAAAGTGCCAGAACCGTGAGGAGCTTCAGAGCTCTTCCACCCCTTTTCTTGTCCATCAAGCATGGGAATAATTTACAGGTTCCAGTGCCAACTTCCTCCACAACCAACAGAAAATTCACTTTTCTCCAAATGACCTTACCAAAACTATTTGTTTTCTTTTCCATTCAGGCAATTCCATAAATGCTTTATTGAAAATATGTATAAAACTATGCATGCATGTTAGGTAAGCATTTATCATGAGCTATACCTCCAATATAAACACACACACACACACACACACACACACACACACACACACACACACACATCCTGACCATCTTGTATGACACCAAGTTTCCTCTGCAGAAGTAAACAGGTAAATTTCAAAACACTCAAGCGACCTTTCTGCCAACAATTCAGTGCTTTAGAGAAAACAAAAGCAAATTAACCAGTGGCAACTGACTGAAGACAGTATGGAACTTAACGTGACTCTTTCTTTCTATACCCATTTGACCCCAACTGTTTCATTTCTTAAACACTTGGCCACACAGCAACTTCAACTCAAAAATGCAGGACAGTCAACAAACCTCCTTTTTAGCCTCTTATTTCTCACCAACATATGAACAGACTGAAAATCTGAATGCACAACTACCAAACCCTCAGGACTTGTCAGAAGCCTTGTTAAAAATTAAATGCAGGAAGTGTTTGCTGGAAAAAAACGACATATTCCTTCTGAATTCTGTATGTTCATCCATGATAAACAAGGCTCAATGTAGAAGAAAGCAGAGCCTACCAGTCACAAGTGTACAGGGTTGCACAGGGACAGAGGTAAGGTGTGTGCTGCAATGCCCAGCTTTAGGGAGGTGCTAAGATCTGACCTCAGATCCTCAAGCTTGTGTAGCAAGTGCTTTATCCATTGAGAGAAATCTTCCCAGCCATGTTTTTGGTTGTTTTTTTGTTTGTTTGTTTGTTTGTTTTTTGTTTTTTCGAGACAGGGTTTCTCTGTGTTGTTTTGGTGCCTGTCCTGGATCTTGCTCTGGAGACCAGGCTGGCCTCGAACTCAGAGATCCGCCTGGCTCTGTCTCCCGAGTGCTGGGTGTGCGCCACCGCTGCCCAGGCCCCAGCCATGTTTTGACGTCCTTTTATTTTATTGAAACAGTGTCTTCCTATGTAGCCCTGGCTGGTATGCACCAACACACCTGGTTTTTGGTTTGTTTTGATTCCTCTTCCCTCTTCCTTTTCTTCCTCTTCCACCCCCTCCCCCTTTTTTAAGGTAACCACTTTTTATTTCATTTATTCTATTAGGTTGACAGAACCCTCCGTGCCAACCCCTCACAGCTTTCTTGAGGCATAGGCCAGTTTAGTCTCTACGCCTCAAGGGGATCTTCTCCCCACTCTAGACAACAAAACTAAAACAAAGATGAGCCCAGAGTTTCCAGTACTTTCCATGGATCTTAGGAGTGTCACATTCTTTCTAAACACCATCTCTACCCAGATATCTACAGTCAGGAACATGAGTAGCATGGAGACCATGTCTATCATCAGAACACCACGCCATAATTACTATATGGCTAAAAATAGCCTAAGATCATATTTAGCAAACAATGCACAGGTAGAGTAATGGGAATGTCTGAATTCCAAAGACAATCAGATTAGGAGGGCATAAAACAACAGACCAAGTTCTGGAGTGGAAGGTTGGTTGGTTTTTATTTTTGGTGTGATTATTTAAATGCCAGATTATTGTGTCAAAACTTTTTGAGTTATTATTATTAATAATTATTATATTACGAGTGGGTGCTATGGAACACATATGGAGGTCAGAGGACAATTTATAGTAGTAAGTTCTCTTCTACCATGCGAGTCCTGATGGTTAAACTCAGTTCATCAGGTTTGGCAGCAGTCACCTTTACTTACTAAGCCAACTGGATGGCCCTGGATCTAAACTCAACATTTAAAAAGGCTTCATGCACTAAATTTCCATTTAGAAAATAGTGTACCATCATTAATTCACTTCATCCCTGTTTTCAATAAGGCCCTGGTCATCACACTCTCATCAACAGTGGGCATTTAACTAAACTTTCCTTTAGAGTTACAGGTCTTTTAACTTGTTTGACCATGCTCAAAACCCAACATTTGTTCTGGTGTTTACAGGCAGCTGTTATGTGTCTTTTATTTTTATGATCTATGTAAGCTCATCTGTATTCGACTTGGAAAACAATGCCATCTTATCTTTTTTTTATTTGTGGAATGTGACAAAAATTGTCTCACAGCTACTTGATTTTGTATTTTCACATTAGACTTAAATCTAAGTTTTTTCACCATAGTTGTTTTTATATTTAGACATTTTTTTCTGTGATGTGAGATTAGATGAATTCTTATCTGTTCCATTTTCAACAGTTGTCTTACAGTTTTATTGAAGATACTGGTCATCTGGAATGTATTGTAACACTGTGTGTAATAGGTTATAACTTATACTTAAAAATTGTGAAATACACGTCTCAACACCATGCACCCAATGATCTAGCCTTACTTCATCACTCAGCAACAGCGCTATTCTAGCACACACAAACGCATGTCCCAAATATCCATGCTCTTTACTGTATGCCAGTAACTTATCTGCTTAATGTTCCAGCACTACAACAGCAAGCAAGAAAGAAGTATACAACAGAGACACAACATGAATAACCAGCCCTAAAACTTTTAAGCTCATGATACGTAAACATACAGAAAAAAAAACCAAGAACCCAATTCCAAACAGCATTTGGAATGTATGTCTAAGCTTTGATTAGACACAGACTCTGCAGTTCTCCTTATCCCCAAATGCAAAGGAATAGAAGTAAGATCAAGAAACCAGAGAAACTGATTACAAAGCCAGTGCCTTCACTTGGTAACCAGTGGGTAGGTGTGTCATCAGTGCAGTTAGGAAAATCCTATAGCAATCATGGAGTCAAGAACAATGTTTGATTGGATGAGGAGGAAGACAACGGAGAAGAACAGAAACAAGGTGGCTAACATGTCCATGGGTCATCCCCAACAAGCAAGAATGAACTAGAAATGGGTGTGACTCATCATTTTCTCTTCACTGAGACCAGGGGAAGAATGCAATTGGCTGTCTTACCAAGTGACGCATAGGAACCTGGATTCAGGGCACCTGCGCCTAAGCGCCCACTTCGTACAGCTTGTCCAGCGGCATGATGCGCTTTGGCACCAGCTGCGGCGTTCACATCTATGTCACTTCGAGAACGCTGCAGGCTTCCTGGAAGGGAGCTGGCTTTGCTGCCTCCCACCGATACTGCAGAAAACAAAGTAGCCGGTGTTACTTATATTATGCCAACAAAATGACGACACAAGTACTTTAAATTATCCTGTGCTAATCATCTACACCAACACAGGACCCACAAGGCAGCAGTGGCCAAAATGGATAGCACTGTAATGTCACTTTAAAGTCAAAATGCCTCAGTTAGTTATGATACAACAAAGTTTTCATCAGCAATTTTGAGTAGTTCTTTGCTTCATTTTTCTTTCATGGGAAAACGGTGAATTTTGATTATAAAATTGACAGGTCTGTTTTGGTATCTGAAGAGGTGACGTTTAGGGCAGTTTTGGGAAAATGAAACACTAAAACCCATGACAGCATTATTATTCTTGACGACTAGAAAATGCAAGAAAAGTTACTCTAGAAATAGTGATATTGAAAAATTAATGGAGCTTTGTTACTCTTGGGAAGTCTGTGCCAAGTCATTAAACTTCTGAAATTAAAAAAAAAAATTCTGAAATTTAGTTTTAGTTCTTAAAAGGAGTTTTAACATACTATGAGCTATGGCTTGTTAATGGTTGTGAAATCAATTGAGTGGGTCCTAACGAGCATTTTAAAGAAACGAAACAGAACAGGAAACATCACAAAAGGCTAGGCAAGCACTGCCTCCCAAAGCTTCAGCTTATACACAGCATACAGAGTTACAGTAAGTGTGCATGCATGTGTGACCCTGGGTTATGAAAATATTTTCTCATTGTAGATCACATCAAAGCAGTTTAAAGGCTACTGCTTATAGACAAAATAGGCTGTAACTCTTACTCAAAGAAGCAATTACCTCTTCCAGCCACAGTTGATGGATTCGCTGTAGACCATTTAGAAGAAAAAGGACGACTGGAAGGTAAAAAGAAATGCTTTTAGTAGCAAGACTTAATTGATCATTATAATAAGAATGAAACAGCGGCTGTCAAGAAAGTTGAGAAATCTTCCTTTAAAAACAATTGTTTTCGAGAACTAGCTATAAAGCAAAGTAATTGGCAATGAAAAAGATAGAGACCAGGTTACTTTATTCACTCTGGTTTTTAACACATAGACAACTCAATGTTAGCACTACCAATCATTTGCATCCTAAAGAACTTCACGTAGAAGAGACAGTGTGGTTATTACCAGCATAACAGGCAGCTTAGCCCACCAGATCCTGTCTCATGTGATTCCTCCAATGTCACGTCCTGGAAATGTACTACTCACAGCATCAATTATTTTATGGTATAAAGAAATGCACAGAAGTCAAGTGTTCCCAAACATGAACATACAGAAACAAAATGTGAATCATTAAATTCTTAAAAGAAAACTCAAAGAATAGTTAAGCTAGTATATGGTCCAACACCAACAGTAGCCCAAAGAAATTAAGTAAAACCAAATCCCCATTAATTCAAGGTCTTAGTAGATGCAAGCTCTCCAACTGAAGAGTTGGAGAGAGGACTACACATAACTACCAAGTGCATGACCTTACTTGAGACTTTCTTGTGAGCTAGATGAGGACCTGTCTGACTGTGGGAGAGATGCTACACTGCCAGAACTCTTTAGGTAAGTTTGAAGACTTTTCTGATACGACGGCTCAAGGGAATTATATAACGTTTCAGCTTCACCAGGAAAGTGGTTTCTAAGACCCATGTATGTCCTGTAAAGGAAAGAAAAGTCCATCAGTAACAGTTTGTCATGACTGGAGGAACACAAACTCACTGTGTCAGGTGAAAACTGTGTAAACTGAGTGAATTCCAGGGGGAAAATCGCAGGATTTTGAAAAAGCAGACCTCAGTTCACAGGCCAGTTATGCCATTTATGGTTCATGTAGCCCTGAGTGAACCCCCAATCTCAGATTTCAGATGCATCAACGGAGACAGTACCATTTTTGCAGGACTTTCTTCAGTATTAAAAGTTAGAAATAAGCCAGCTGTGGTGTGGTGCATGCCTTCAGTCCTAGCACTCAGAAGGCAGAGGCAGGCAGATCTCTGTGAGTTCAAGGCCAGCCTGGTTTACAAAGTAAGTTTCAGGTTAGCCAGAGTTACAAAGTGAGAACCTGTCTCAAAAAGTGTGTGTGGGGGTGTTGGTGGTGTTGGGGTGGGGGGACCAGGAGCCTTACTTAGTGTTAGGTGCATAATACCTACCCAGTACATGCAGTTGCCTTATTGACATGAAAGTGAATACCCTCTGATGGAATGAGAACAATGGTGACTGCACAGATGACAACTGGAAGTCAGTTGTTCTATGTCTAGCACAGTTAGTGGATAAAATGCATTTCAATTTTGCTGGAGAGTTAGTCAAACAGAGTAACTGAGATACTGGTGACATCATCATCTCTCAATGTAATTCATTAAGAACAACAACAAAATACCTCAAAGCATGTTTAATTGAGTTTTCACAAAAATATAGTACAGACTTACTTTCTTGCCTCCACTCTGGCCTCAGCATCAGCATCATGAATTCCCTTCTTAATAGTTTCAACCAAGACAGCTGCATGTCTACACAACAAATGTACCTTTATGTTAATACTTAATACTGTATTTCACCACAAACAATAGTAATTCCTACATGGTACACATCTACCCCAAAGGAGGGGGAAAGCGGAAGATTAATTAGTAAATAATTAATGATTATAGCATTTTCTTTTCTTTTTTAAAGGCAGAGTGTTGCTACACAGCCTAGGATGGTCTTGAATTCAAAACAATCTTCCTATATCAGCCTCCAGAGTGCTGAGATTACAAGTGTGTAATACAATACCTAATATCCTTTTCTCTCTCTTTTTCTTTTCTTTTTGAGATGGAGTCTTTCTGTGCAGCCTGAGCCAACTTGATTTACGTTCTATCTCCCCAGCCTTCAACTGGGTGGGATGACAGATATGGCCTGCTCTAAGATTATAGGAGTTTCTAACAATTTGCCCTACACATCTCACCCATATATTGTTTCCTCCTGATAATTCAGAGACTAAAAATCTGAAAATAATTATCTTTATAGAATCCTAACAAGTAAATAAATATGCAGTATTTAAATTTAAAACTTATTATAAATTTGAGGGTGGGAAATAACCATATGGTTGGCTCTTTACTATCCCACAACTGTAAAAAGTTATTTGCTACAAGGATGATCTAGCCCAGTGGTTCTCTCAACTTTCTTAATGCTGTGACCCTTTAATACACTTCCTCATGTTGTCGTGAGCCCCAATCACAAAATTATTTTCACTGCTACTTCATAACTGAAATTTTGCTACTGTTATAAATTGTAATGTAAATATCTGATATGTTGGATATCTGATAAGTGACACCTGTGAAAGGTTCATTCAACCTATAAAGGGGTTGCAACCCACAGGATGAGAACGACAGATGTAACCAATATACAAATAGCTGCCACAAACAAACAAACAAGCAAACAAAAACTTTAAAAAAAAACTTTGAATTACTTTATGCCTATGGTAAAAAATTCTATTAAAAACAAACAAACAAACAAACAAACAAACAAACAAACCAACCTGTAAGGGCTGTAGAGATGGCTTAATTGTTAAGAGTACATACTATTCTTGCAGGCGACTATGGTTTGATCCCCAGCACCCACATCAAGCAGCTCATAGCTGACTATAACTCTAGCCTCTGGGGATCTGACACCTTTGGTTTCCTAGGGAACCCATACTCCCATGGACATATCCACACATACAATTTTTAAAAATTCTTAAAAAAAATAAAAGAACTGTGATTCTATTAAAATAGAAATCAGCAATATACTCAATAAAAATGCAGGTTATCTCTGATGCTTGAAAACTTCAAAGCAGCATGAAACAGTACTTACACAGCCCTGTACAGAGCTAACTAGCTGTTCACTCATCTCAATTCTCTTTTAAAAAAAAAAAATCTCTTTCAAACAAGGGGCCCCTTTCTTCCCTCTGACAAACCATTCACTACATGAAAGACTACAATTTAAGAAACCTACCTCACATAGTGCATTTTAAAAATGTTTTTCCAATTCCACATGGAGGATGTTAAATAACCTATTCTAAGGGACCATCACCCAACCCACCAAAACCCACACTATTCACAACTGTATGCACAGGAGGAACAGAGCATCATAGCTCTAAGGAAGAAAGACAAGGACAAATATCTCAAGACAAAATGAGAAACAATGTAAAATACTGCTTTCTGGAAGGGGAATAAAACTCTGTGTGTGTGTGTGTGTGTGTGTGTGTGTGTGTGTGTGTGTGTGTGTGTGTGTTGGGCGCCTACCTTTCCAGTGAATGAGTCTGCCACTCTTGCAGCAACAGATCTAAAAATTCAAAGGAACGCCTGAAAAATAAACGTTAAATTACAATTAAACATACTGAGAAATACATTCATACTTTCTTTCAAAATACTTCATTTTGCCCCTGAATTAAACACACAAGACATATTTTCAGATTACCTTAATCAGAAAAAAACTGATCTAAAGGACTTAACTATTATTATGCTAGATAGCTTAAAGGGACTTTTGAGTCCTATAATTTAATTTCAAAATGTTCATTAAATATTAAACATTTATGACAGCACCCAGAGAAGGCTTAGCAGGCACTCATGACTCTACAAAGTAGTCGTCTGACTTTCAAATGTGCTATGCAGCTCCAACATACATCATACACACAGAATGAAATATACAATGACTGCCACTAAGTACATGACAGTCTAGAACTTTTGATTCTACTTAACTATGTGCACATAGGATTTTAAAGCAAATTCATATGTGTTTTCTCCTAAGCCCTCTAATTCTCAACTTCAGCCATTCTGTTCTTCATTTGGAGGTTTTAGAAAAATGGGCTGTTAGTCAGATTTACCTATGGGCTGTTATTTTCCAACTGCTAAGATTTCAAAGAGCTGACTAGATTAACTGGTCTAAAAATTGTAAATCACGTAAAGAACCTGATGCCTTATTCGGCCTTTGTCCAGTGACAAAATACGAGGCAAAATGTATTGCTCTCCAAAATTCTACACACAAATATTGGGCCTAAAGATATATCTCTCTATATATACATATCTACTGTCTTTGTATTTGCTGTGGCCTTGACTCTTCAGTGTGAGGCAAGTGCCCTACCACTGAACTACATCATTAGCCTTCCACAGGTCTTCATTGCTGATGGCAGTAAGTTTTGAAGAAATCAAGCTAGGTGTGATGGTGCATACCTGAAATCTCAGCACTTGATAACTGAAGGCAGAACAATCACGGGTTCAAGGCCAGCCTGGTAATACTTCAAAACCTTTTCTCAAAATAAATGAATGTTCTTTTTTTCCAGAAATCATAAAGAGAAAGAGAGAGACTAACAGACTTAATTTATCTACTTACTGTCTTATACACACAAAATCAGAAACTCTTAAATGTTTCATCTGCAGTCTATGGGGTGAACTCATTAGTCCCATAATTTATACATGCACTGAGATATACAATAGTGGCAGCTGTAGAATTCTAGCTACTCCTAACTCTATACTTTGAAGAACAAGGCAATCAGCGAACTAAATAAACCACAGTTAAGTGATAAATCTGAGAAACTCGAGTGCTCACAACAGTTACTTTATCCCCCTTCCCTTAAATGTGGTAAAAAGCTTGTATCACGGGCTAGAGAAATGGCTGGGCAACTAAGGGTGCTCACTACCAGCCTTGTGGCCCGATTTTGAGCCCCAGGATCCACATGGTTTAAAAAAAAGAACTGATTTTTGAAAGTTTTCTTCTGATCTCCACGAAAGTACAATAGCGCATGCGAGCGCGTACACACACACACACACACACACACACATACTCACATAGTAAAGGTAAACAAATTTGAAAAATTATATCATTGTTTTAATGGAAAGGGTAATTTTAAGAAGTTATAACTAATTGTTACACTAAACTAAGAATTAAATCTATTACTGAATGGTAAAATTTATACTAAAAACCTTTTCCTCTACAACTTACCTCCTCACAGGAACTGATTTTGATGTGCAGTTGCTTGTTATTAAAGGTATAAGTCTAGGGACATGGGTATGCTGAAAAAGATAATTTAAAAAAGCATGAAAACACTGTGCACATCACAGTGCCTCTGTGTGTCTTATACTCAAGGAGCTTAGCTATGGAATAGCCACAAAAAAACAAAAACAAAAACAAAAAACCCTGCAAATCAGGTCTATAGAAACCTAAATTCCCCCTAGTCAGAGTGAAATGATGGGTATAGTTTTCAAGAGATAGCTGTGATGTCACCAATACATAAGGCAGACATTGTTCACATGCCCAGGAAGAGCTTTTAGGTCAACACAGGGGTGTGTATGTGTATAGAAATAATAACTGCATGTCACTGAGATCATATTACACTCACACTCTTGATGACTGAAATACAATGCACTGTGAAAGGGTGATTTTTAATAGAACTTTCATTCTGGCTGAATCACAAAGCTCTTAGATTCAAGGAAGCAACAGATATTGCCCTTCAACTCCTCATTCTAGTGCTTTCCTTAGTGAAGTAAACACTAAAGTGCTCATTACAGATACAGAATCTAAGCATGGATCTGTGTCACCTTTGGTCTGGCAATTTTTCTCATTCCTGATTTAGCTATTAAGCACTCCATTTCTAGTATTTTATGAAATTATAACATCATTAATTTGATCAAAATCTCTATGTATATAGCGGCCCATATTAAGAATGTGTTTGCTGCTTTCATCACTACCTGCAACATCTGTGATTACATACACAAGTGCACATATACACCTACACAGACGCATTATGCTCCCTATTCAAATGGGTATATTTTGCAAGCTTTTGCATTATTTACATGCTCTATATTAACTCTGAACTGCTTTTATTACCAGAAAATCAATTCTAAAGCAATTTTCTTTCCTTGAGAGGTAAAAAGAATAATAATATGACTTAATTAAGTACATGGATGGGGAGGGGTTTGTGAGAAACCTACCCGAATAATAAATCTGATTGCTGCACATCCAGAAGTTGCCATGACTTTTGCACTATTGGGAACAAGATTAAAAAGTGTAGGTACAATGGCTTCGGCGCCGTGATCAAACTTGTTTCCCAAAACCGTTGAAAGGTGGCTACAAAGGAACACAAAAATTATTTTAATATTAAATACAGGGAAAAAATTATTTACTTATTTATTTATTTAGAGTTTCTGATCCTAAGGCTAGCTCAAATCTGACATGTAGCCAAGGCTGACTTTGAACTTGTGCTCCTCTTGCACCACATGCACCGTGCAGCACACGGCTGGCTTAGGAGGTGCCAACATTCAAAGCCAGGGAGGGCTGCATTCACGCTTCTGCCAACTGAGCTGCACCCCTTCCTCTGGGTACTAGACCTTTTCTTCTTTTTCCTACCCAGTAACTGGCAGTCCAAAGACAAAATCTGGTATTTTATTTATCTCTGTGACATTCAGAGATGCTATATGATCACAGAATCAAACTATGAAAGCTAAGTAAACATTAAGTAAAATTAATACTCTGATTGTGGGTCTTCTTCAGATATTTCTATTTCGATGCCCCAATAACCTCAAGTCCAAAATATTTTACTCTTCAGTTCCGATCTTACACCAATCAATGTTTCAAAAAACATTCCCTATTTTGATTAGTGGTACAGTTACTTTTTGTGGGGGAGGGGAGTCACAAATATTATGATCTCTTTGGGGCAAGATTTAAGAATCCACTACTGAAACTCTAGTCTCTCCTAAATTCAGTAATCTTAAAGACATTTGTAATTTCTTTGCACATTTGTAATTCTCCGTCTCTCTGAGTGTGTGTGTGTGTGTGTGTGTGTGTGTGTGTGTGTGTGTGTGTACACACGCGCACATGTGAGTGTAGAGGACAGAGGACAAGTTCAGTAGACATCCTCATGAATATCATCTATTCTCTCACTGGCCTGGGGCCACCAACTAAGCTGGACTGCCTGGCCAACGAGTCTTGGGATCTTCCTGTCTCCACCTCCACAGTGCCGAGATTAGAAGTGTACACCCCAACTCCTAATGCTGTACAGCAAGAAGCTTACTCCCTGAGCTCTCTCCCTAGCACTAACTAGCTCAGTTAGAATACTCAGAAAGGAAGTCATTATTGACAGCTCTGACATGCTGTACTATTGGTCAATTTCAACATACACAGAATCTTTATTTAACTGATGTTTTATTTTTTAGTGACAAGGTGTTATGTAGCTCATGCAGGCCTTGAACTCATTTGTAGCCCAGGATGATTTTTAACTCTGATCCTCCTATTTCTACCTCCCAAGCGACAGGATTACAGACATGTAATCCTATATGCTCAGCAGTTTACTCTCTTATTGAAAATACATGGTTGGGATACAATTTGTGCCAAAAATTAAGGTTCTTGATTCAAAGAGGTACTCCAGACTTGCTAGTATTCAGTTACAAAGTCAGTTTTTGCCTGACTCCTAGGCAAAAAGGGCCCTCAACTCTAGTGTCTTCCTCTAAGGAGTGTAAGTTCTGTTACAGCAGGCAGGTAATATACCTGGGAATCAACCTGACTTTTTGATAAGCTTGCTGGGAGAGGTGAGACATAGAGCAGCTGGTTCAGGACCTGTGCATGGACTTTTCTGGGGGCGCTGCTCCATGTGTTGGGCACTAACAAGGATTCTGGAAAAGTCAGATTTACACGTTTTCCTGAAGGAGCCCTGGGAATTGGGGTTTGCCTCAGTGTTGGGAAGCAGTGGTTTTCTCTCCTCCTCAGTGACTTGTAGCTCTCACATGAGCAGATATTCAGGTATTCAGCTAGACCCAGGATCACATCAATTTCTACAGCTCTTTGGCTGTGTGTCTCTTTTTTCCACTGTTCTACATACTAATCTTGGCTACCCAAGCCTACTGAAACCTGGATCTCTGTTTTCCTAACTCAGTAGATTGCCTTGCTCTACAGGGGTCCCTACCCTACTCTATGTCTCTAAGGCAGCGCCAGGTGATGACCACACTGCACTGTTCGTGTCTATCTTTCAAGTTGCTTAGCTTGGCCTCCACTGTACACTGTCTGCAAAAAGCTATTTACTTACTCTGCAGTTTTTCTAGTCTGATTTCAAATATATTTTGGTTCTTTCTTTAAAAATTATATTTATTTTCTTGTTTATTTTGTGTACATATGAGTGCCACAGCATAGCATGTCAAGGTGAGAGGACAACACTCAGGGATCAATCCTCTCCTACCATTTGAATCCAGGGGATTGAATTCAGGTTGCCAGTAAATGCTCTTACCCACTGAACCATCTTACTAGCCCTTAAGTATATTTTTCAAGGTTACATTTATGAATTTCTGTTGTTTGTTTTGCCAGAGATATATCATCATTTTGGTTTATTTATGTCACCTGGCAACCTTGATAACATCCTTTGATTACAAGTCATCCATAGGGGGCTGGAGAGATGGCTCAGCGTTGAGAGCGAGCACTGACTGCTCTTCCAGAGGTCCTAAGTTCAATTCCCAGCAACCACATGGTGACTCACAAGTCATCCATAGAGTCCCCTACACAGGGTGATTATGCAACCTAGCACTTCCCCACCTGTCTTGCAATCCTCATAATTTTTATATGCCCTTTCTTTCCTTAGAACAGTAACACAATAGTAACTAGAAGACGTACTGGAGGGACCTCTGTGTTCCTTGTCTTCAAACAATACTTAAATAACCACATATGCAACAACACTATTCAGGTGAGTGCAGTGGTAAATAGGATTTCAGGGGAAGATTATATACATACAGATTTTGATAAATTAAGGTGTTATGATTCTAATTTGCTATAGTATCAGAAATTGGTACTTAATAGCCAAATTAGGACTAGGAAAACTAAGTAGAGCCAGTTCTAGACCCATTCATTTTTCCCCATACACATGGAGTTGACAAAACATCAACAAATCCCCAACAGGCTGGCATTTTAAGGTTGGTGTAAAGATTATGGAAGATGCCTTTTATCTAGTGTTAGGGATTGGACCCATGTCCTCACACATGCTAGCTCAGTATTCTATCACTACGTCATAATCTCAGCAGAAGAAAGACTTTATAAAAAGTAACATGAAGAAAGGAAGAGAGAAAAATAATAACTAAATCCGTGTGTACAATAAAAATGATTCTGGGATCATATATCAGTTTCTTTGGGGTAATTCTGCTATTGCTTCACTTACTGAATATTGATTCAATGAGTACTACATTTACTAATAAAAAATCAGTTAGCATTCCAGGTATGCTGGTGCACACCTTTTATCTCAGGACTTGGAAAAGCAGAGGAAGGCAGATTTCTTTGAGTTTGAGACTAACCTGCTTTACACTATGAGTTCCCAGACTGTTGTAGAATATTATTTTAAGATGTGTTACATTTGTTTATGGTATAGAATATTTGTTTAATGATGCAAAGATGTATTGCCTTTTTTTTTTTTCCCCTGAGACATGGTTTTTCTGTGAAACAGTCCTGGCTGTCCTAGAACTCACTCTGTATACCAGGCTGGCCTTGAACTCACAGAGATCTGTCTGCCTCTGCCTCCCAAGTGCTGGGATTAAAGGTGTGTACCACCAATGCCTGGCTGCTTTGCATTCTTTTATGTTGCATTTGTTTAACTCTGTAATGCTGTGTTGCTTTTCCTGTCTAAAACACCTGATGGGTCTAATTAAGAGCTGAATGGTCAATAGCTAGGGAGGAGAAAGGATAGGCAGGGCTGGCAGGCAAAGAATAAATAGGAGGAGAAATCAAGGAAGAGAGGATCAAGGATCAAGAAAAGAAGGGGCCAGACATGGAATAAGGAAAGAAAGGTATATAGAATAGACAAAGGTAAAAAGCCCAGAGGCAAAAGATAGACGAGGTAATTTAAGTTAAGAAAAGCTGGTAAGAAACAAGCCAAGCTAAGGTCAGGCATTCGTAAGTAATAACAAGCCTCCATGTGATTTATCTGGGAGCTGGGTGGCAGGCCCCAAAGAGTAAAGAGTAAAACAACCAAACAATACCAGACACCCAGGGAGCCAGGGCTGTATACTAGGACCCTGTGCAAAAAAAAAAAAAAAACAAACGAAAGCCCTCAGCACAAGAGGGCTACACTTACGCAACAGTGATGCAAGCTTCTCTGACCACCTGGGATCTGAGATCCTTAGCAGACAGCTTAAGTGCTCCATCCAACAAACGCAAATGCTGGAAAAAGCAATCATACTGTGCAGCCCCAGCAACAAGCAGTGATCTGATTTTCTTAAGCTAAAACAAAGAAAAATTTTCATTATTGATATAAAAAGGTGACAGCCTATAAAAAAGGTACCCAAACTACATCATCTAAACACTTTCATTTTTCTTTAAAATGAACTATATGGACTTCATTACATTTACATAACTAAATTCAGACATTTTAATGGCACTGAATGCATCTCGTAAATAAACATATAAAACAACAAAAAGCTTTCTGAAAAAACAGCATTACAAGTTTAACTAAACATGTGTGAACAGATACATATATACATAAACAAGTAAATTTAAAATTAATTATTCATTCTTTTTTTTAAAGTACAGTAAAATGTAACTACCATGAAATTTACCATTTTAAAAGACTTAACTTGTGGCATCTAAGTACATTCCCAATGTTGGACGACCACTATCATTACCTAGCACTAGCCTCAAATCCTCCTCCTCTTCTCCCTCCCCTGCTGTGTTGTGTTTGTGTGCAGCTGCTTAAGGTTAAACCAAGGCCTCACACATGCTAAATAAACAAGACACAAACAATACATAATAAAAAATAGAGTGTGGGCCGGGCGGTGGTGGCGCACGCCTTTAATCCCAGCACTTGGGAGGCAGAGCCAGGCGGATCTCTGTGAGTTCAAGGCCAGCCTGGTCTCCAAAGCGAGTTCCAGGAAAGGCGCAAAGCTACACAGAGAAACCCTGTCTCGAAAAACCACAAAAAAAAAAAAAAAAAAAAAAAAAAAAAAAAAAAATAGAGTGTGACAAAGAAAAATTAGTATGAAACTGAGTAAAGTAACTATACAAAACTGTGTTCAGCTGCACTACTGACAAGCTAAGTCAAAGTTGCAAGAAAGATGTTTTTTATCCATCAGAGGGACAAGAACTTTACAAACTTGAGAGCATACAGTACCAGAGAGAAATGCTCGCTCGTGCGCTCTCTCTCGCTCTCTCGCTCGCTCTCTCTCTCTCTCTCTCTCACACACACACACACACACACACACACACACACAAAATGTGAGTAAAATTATGAAGGACTAAAGCCTTTATTCACTGACTAAAATAAAATTGCATGTACTCTTTACTAAGAACCTACATGTAAGTATTCTAGCCTATAGTAACAGAACTGTTACAAGCATATGCAAAGAATCGGAACTCAGTTCAGTGGTAAAGTACTTATTAACACCACACCAAGGGAAATAGAGAGCAGTACAAGGACATTTATTACGTCCTTAAAGCTGAGCCTGGTGGTGACTTCTTTAAGCCCAGTACTCAAGGCAGAGGCAGGCCAATCTCCTTGAGTCTGAGGCCAGCTTACTCTATACAGTGAGCTGCAGGACAGCCAAGGATACCAGAGAGACCCTATCTACAAAAACAAAAAGATAAACACTGGTCGGTGGTAGCGCACACCTTTAATCCTAGCACTCAGAGGTACAGGCAGGTAGATCTCTGAGTTTGAGGTCAGCTTGGTCTACAGAGCAAGTTCCAGGACAGCCAGGGCTACACACAGAGAAACCCTTTCTCAAAAAACCAAAGCAAAACCAGTAAAACCCATAAACAAGCAAAACAACAAAAAACAAAAAAAACCCCAAAATCTGTAAAATCATCAAATGAGAATGATTTTAATAAGTTACAAACACACACACACACACACACACACACACACACACATTAAACTAAAGAATTTATGTACACATTGATCTGCATTCAGTAAATATCTGAGCAACTATGACGAGCTTAACATCTATACCAGGTATATTGAATAGGCATGATCTGTTAAACAAAACAGAGCAAGGGATTAAGCACTGTTTAGTTTTTTTATGAAAGGAGTGAAGTGTATGTGTTTTTACACATGCCTGAATGAACAGAGAAAATGTCAAACAATTCAGATTATTTCTGAATGACTACTTTCAAAGGAAAACAAAACCAGATTCATGTTTATATCTTTTATTTTAACCTGTGCTGTTTCTCTATAGATCACCCATGACAAAACTGTTATTTTTTTAATTCTAATTTATGCTTGATTAGAACTGGAAAACAAATAAAAATCATATTTAAACATATGCAAAGCACTATTTTCTGTGTTAAGAACACATTAAACATTCAAAGATACAGACTTCTTTTTTTCAATTATTTATTTTTACTTCATGTACACTGGTGTTTTGCCTGCATATGAGGGCCACATGAGTGCTGGGAATTGAACCCAGGTCCTCTGGGACAGCAGTCTGAGCCATCAGCCTCTGAGCCATCTCTCCAGCCCCTGATACGGAGGTCTTACCACAGAGATGGAGAGCAGTCTGTAATACATAATGTCATAAAGCCCTACTTGTCAGGAGGCTCCATGAGGAGCCAGACTGGAAGCCTTGAGAGCACGGGGCATCTTTCCTGGCTTCCTGAGGATGCTGAGGTGCTCACTGTAATTGTGTCAAACTTGACAACATCACAAGATGTGAAATACAATACAGAACAGACGTCAACACAAACATTATTTTAAGAGCCATCAAATACTTCCTTCAAGGAACTACTGTAAATAAACTTCCTAACTCAGGAAGTTAGGATGATCACAATTTTTGTAAATCATTCATTCACATTCATTATGTTCACTACAAAGTAAAGAGTCAGATGAACAGACACCCTGCTGTGGAATTATGTCAATGCTGAAAAAATACTGAGCCCACAGGAGAAGTAACTTTCTTCTCTTCTCTAGCAAGTCTTCATGACTTTATGGTGCAATGATGAAGTTGCTGATAAGCAGCTAGGTGACCCTGAGAAGACCAGGCCAGAGCTCTCAATTTCACATTTCCTTGTCAGTCAGCAAAGAACCCAAGGGGACAAGCTTGTGGGACAGGCACTGACATGATCAGCAAAAATAGAAAAAGCCTCAATCTAAAGCTGACAGTGCCTATTACTTCCATGTTTTTCACAGAGAAATGTTACCCATCGGATTCTAATTTACTATCGCTATCGCCACAGCTGGATACACGTTCTCTCTGAGTTTTGAACATGAACACTGCTAAGAAGAGAGGGATAAGAAGATAAAGGATGAAAACTTACTGCGTTGGCACGCTGGTCCCAGTCATGTTTGTCATCTGACAAAATTTCCCTGATCTTATTTAACGTTTCTTCAAGTTCTCGACTGGAATAGATCTTAAAGAAAAGATTTAAAATTTAAACAACAAATTTTAAGATTTAAAATGATAATAACATTTCTTAAATAACATACAATTAAGTCTTATAGAGTAGGGTCATTTCACATTCTCGCCATCACTTTCAGTGGAGACTTCGTCACATACAGTAGATGCCCTGATGTTCTTCCCACTGCCCCCTTTGCTACTTGTCCCCATGTGAACAACCTCAAACACATTTCTAGAATGCTTCTAATGGAGACATGCCAAACAAAAATGGAGCAATTTCTCAAAAACTGCATTAATATTACAATTACAAAGTATTGTTTAAAAGACATGCTTTAGTTAGTTTTGAACAACTATTTGAAAACTAATGCCAGAATAGACTAAACACATAACTTACATGTGTCCCTCGACAAAGGGGGAAACAAACCTCAATTAAAACAGGTCCTTTTGGCAACATTTATAATACATACAATATATTTGTTAAACATTAAAAACATATTTATGAATAATATATAACAAATATATTTGTAATGTATATGTTTATAATATATAATAAATATACCATATTTATTATAAATGCCACATCTAATTTTAGTACAAGGGGCTATCCTGCAAGACAATGCAAAGACCTTCTCTAAACCATGAAAGAAGGGAAAAAGTCAACTCAGAAGTTCACTCCAGGAACTCCATAAGTTTTTTGAGCTATCTCTCACTGGGCTCCCCATGTTTCTCCTAGGCATACAAAGAACACTGGGTTAGGAATCTGTTGTACAGCAACTCCTTGGTTTCTAACTTCTCTAGCTGACTAAACAACAGTTTCCACATAAAGAACACTGGAAGATCAAGTGTCAGAGGAGAGGTTATAATTCTGATTTTAAATAGGTTGTGTTTGAGATGTCTCTTGAGACCCCTAAAAGGAAATGCCAAATAAAACAATGATTGTAAATGAATGCTTTTGATGCTGCTGAGCAGAGGTCTGGCATAAGGTAAAATTAGGTATAATCAATAATCAATATAAAGGTACTAGATAAAGTCATGATGTTGAAGGAAGTCATGGAGCAACAAAATAATGTAGAAAGACAGGACCCAGAAGTAACCCTTAATAAACAATTTATAGTCAGTTGGCCAAATAAAGAAGGAGCCATCTGTAAAGGAAATGGATGTGAAGCGACAGACAGGAGGGGAGTGAAATGGTAAAACACTGTTTCACAACTATTACAGCAAAACTGTGAACCAAGAAGACAATTAAACCAGCTTGTTTGGGTGCTGTGAACATGTTAAGTGATTAGAAGCTAGGAAAGTGCAAGGAAGCAAATGCAGGTGAAATACCAAGTATAAAAATTCCAGTATGAAGGCAGGTGGTAGGGAGGCAGAAGAGGTGGCTCTCTGTGAGTTCCAGGCCAGCCTGGTCTATAGAGCAAGTTCCAGGATAGCCAGGACTATACAAAGAAACCCTGAGGAGGTGGGGAGTGGTAAGGATGGGGGTGGGGGATGAATCTCAGTACAGAAAAAGGAAGGTACAAACAGACCTAACCAAGAAGCTATCTGTAATTGATAGCTGCTGGGAGAGGGGGAAAAATCAGTTCTTTACACACATGCACGTGCGCGCGCAGACACTTTAAATTACGTGTATGAATGCTTTGTCAGCACATATGTACACACACCCTATGTGTGCTTGGTGCCTGTGGAGATCAGAAGTTGTTGGATCCCCTGAAACTGGAGTTAAGGATGGTTGTGAGCTGTCACACAATGCTGAGAATCCAACCCAGGTCCTCTGTAAGAGTGCTCTTAACTGTGGAGCCATCTCTCCAGGCCCCAAATCAGTTTTCTTTCTTTACAAGACTGACGCTGGGCACACCACCTCATTCCAGAACAGCACTCATGCTTAGGAGGAATAGTTGGTCAACACAAAATAAATTCCATGCCTTTTGTGTGTATCTTCTTTTTTTTTAAATGAGAGAAAAAGAACAGGAAGTTGGAAGGTATGGGGAACGGGAAGAATATGACCAAAATACAATGCATGATAAAAGATTTGAAATACCATTTTTTGTTTTTTGTTTTTTTTTTAAAAAAAGGAAAAGAACTACCAAGTGCATACAACTACACTGGAAAGGACATGGACCTAAAAGGGCAGTGTCTGGAGGATGTGCCATCCATTATTTCCTATCCTACTGCTGGGGATCAAACCCAGAGCCTCGTGAACTCTAGGCAAGTAACCCTGCCACTAAACCACACCTTTCATTCAGTTTTTCATTTGTGCATCTGGTTCTCTCCTTTCACCCTTCGGGTCCCAGGGACCAACTTCAGGTGGGCAGCCTTGGTGGGAAGGGCTTTTATCCACTAAGCCATCTTATTAGCCCACTTCTTTTCAAACAGTGAACCCAGCACTGTTTACTAGGCAACAAGAAGGCTCTAAAAAGGTCACTGATCTCTGCAAGTGTGTTAAGAAAGTACAAAAGAGCAGGCTGTGGAGTACTGGAGGCACTGGTCCTCGGTGAGGAAGAACTATGGCCCATGGTCCTGAAACAACAGGACAGCCCTCTGATGGCTACAGAACAAGTACTTATGAAAAAGCTCGGACATAACCAACAGCATGGATGTCAGACTGCTAAGTGCTTGTGCTATGCACTAAGAGCTGTGAGCCTTTGCCTTTCTACAGTACTTTCTTGGCTATGAGAGCAGAGAAAAATTGTTAAGTTTAGAAATATCCATAGCTGTGTTTTTGCAAAATGGGTATTTAAAAATTAGCAATAGAAGATTTTAATGCATTATGAACAACATTACTGCAAGAACCTGCAGTGTCAAAGTCTGGGTGAGAAGCAAAGCACAAGTTAGAGAAGCTGCTTGGAGTCAGTGGGAAAGACATCTCTGCCTCGTGGAGGAGCAGCCATGGAGTCCTGTGCAAGAGCATGGAGGTCATGAGCAATAGGGAGGCATTTCAGTCAATGACTGGAAGAAAGCAATTTGATCAGGACACATCAAAATTCAGTGTGTGAGGTATATAACTCAGCTGAATTAAGGTGGAGAGGTAGTCAAAAACTGGTGCTTCATCCAAATGGAAAGGAGGTCACAAGTATGAAATGAAAGAGGAAATGAGGAAAATGGGGAGGAGAGTCCTAACTGGGGAGGGGGAGGGAGGTCAGTACATGAGGGCTGAGTGACAACACTAAGGCTGTTTGATAAAGCCTCAAGGAATCATATTATTTTATATTAACCTAAAATTAAATTACATGCAATGTATGTACACACACACACACACACACACACACACACACACACACAATCTTAAGTGACAATGGGCTTTGGGCTGACAATG
Source organism: Peromyscus eremicus (assembly GCF_949786415.1). Lineage (NCBI taxonomy): Eukaryota > Metazoa > Chordata > Mammalia > Rodentia > Cricetidae > Peromyscus > Peromyscus eremicus. The sequence continues at coordinate 107,555,094 of NC_081422.1, read as the reverse complement.
CTCACCACAAGAGCCATAGATTACCTAATAAAAACCCCAGTACTAGGCATGGGAAACCTCCATTCAAATTGTTGGTCAGGGTTGTCCAAGTGACTCTGAAAACAATATAGGCTATTGCTGTTGCCTTTCATTGCCTCTGAGAGGCTGAAGGAAGATTCGGTTGCTATAAACCCACAACACTTAGGTAGGACATAGGACTTGGATAACTCAAACTGGATCTAATCTGAAAGCCTCCTTCCTGTGTTCTAATTTCCACAGTGCCAAAAAGTACTATGCAAGCTGCCAAAGAAGGGAAGCAATTGATCCTATACAGTTGCGGCGCCTCTGGATCAGAACACTGACTAGCCACGGCAAATACCTAAAGGTGCAATAGTAGTAAATCAAATCTTTGTGGTAATCAATGGTTGTCTAATAGGATTTAAGGCCCACTCTACAGGAACAAAAATATGCTTGCTGCTAGGAACCTAGCCAACTACTCTGGACTTGTGAAGTCATGGAGCTTAGAAGAGAGTCTACTACTGCTACTTTGCTGCACAGTTTCTAACTACATTCTAAAACTTATCCTTAATATCCACAGACAGGTAGAGCTCTCACTCCTCATAAAGAAGCTTTTCTTTAGAGCAAACGGAGACCATTACAGAAAACACATCTGGGACTGTAGAGTTGGCTCATTAGTTAAGAGCACTTGCTGCTCTTGCAGAGGCCCACATGGTGGCTCAAAACCCTTTGCAACTCCAATCCCAGGGGATCCAATGCCCTCTTCTGACCTCTGCGGGCACCAGGCTTGTATGTGCTGGACATACATACTTACAAGCAGATGAAACGCTCATATACATAAAATAATACAATAAATCTTGAGAGAGAGAGACAGAGACAGAGACCGAGACCACAACTGGACACAATGTAGAGATCAATGTATCCTGAGGAAGAGCCCAGCCCCAGTGGATACATCTTCAATACAACTCCTGCACCTAAGGCTCAGGGAAGATTTCAGAAGAAGGGTAGAAAGACTCTAAGAGCCAGAGGACCAGGAAGTGGTGTGAAAACAGCTGCTCAAACCATGACAGCATCAACAGCCATGCAAACACAAGAGGACAATATCACTCCTAGACAAAGAACTACAAGCAACTAATCACTGCTGAGAGAAGAATTAGCCTCTCCCAGAGCTGAGCCCCCTAACTAGGTACCCAATACAAATTGGCCAGCCTGAAATCATATACACATAATCAACAAAAACCAGACTCAGTAGGTTGTATTTATGTATTTGTACATCTATATATATGTAACAGTAAAAAACAAAAAGAGGCCATTAGTTTGAGAGGGAGATGCAGGGCAGTATGGAAGGGGTTAGAGGGAGGAAAGTGAAGGGGAGAAATCTATTCTATTTTAATTAAAAATGTATTAAAAATAAAGGGGGAGAGAGAGAGAGAGAGAGAGAGAGAGAGAGAGAAGAATGTAGCAGTATTTAGGGTGGTGGTAACAGCTAGCAAGTGCTTACCATGCACTTACTGGCATTGTCATATCCAATCATCACAATATCTCTGATTACACACTAACAATTCTTATTTTAAATGATCACGCAGTCAGCACAGCTGATCCATAGGTAATAGTGGACTGTTGTCCAGACACAAGAGTAAGGGTCTACCCAGACAGCAAGGACCTCATAGAAGTACTGCAGAAAGATGAGGACAGCAAACACCACCAATTACTCAGCACCAATTATGTTCGAGCTTTAATGAAAGGAAAATTCTACTTTACTAATAGCATGGGCATTGAAGGGACGGACTCCCTAGGGGCAGTGACAGTGATGCAATAGGTAGTTGGGAAGCCTGTTCTCCTTCCCAAGGCTGGGCAGCCCACAGCTTCAGTGACACTGTACCGATCCCACTCTGGCAGAACATACTCAACAGTGAACAATGATCAAGCCCAGCCAAGTTTCACAATTGGTCCTAGAACACTAACCATTCCTTTATACGAAAGGCCTACAAAGTACAAAGGGAGAGGAAAGCATCTTAAGATAAAAATAAATTTCAAATACTCTCAAATCAGAAACATTTTTAAAGCTTTCCCATAACTTCTTAAGACCTTAAATAGCTTAAGGATAGCTTTTCCATTGAGAGAGCTGAAGATCTCACACAGTGTGAACCAGTATGCAAATAAAGCACCTGGATTCAGCAGGGACATCCATGGTTCAAAGAAGCACTCTGAGTGACAGGAAGTGCAGGCAGAATGTGAAGAAACTGGCCTTGTCACTTTTCTTTCTCTGACTCCCCTCACCCCCACCCCCTCTGTAAGAACAGTAGAAGGGGGAGATATAAAAGATCTTTTTATAGGGGAGAAGCAATTTCCAACAGTGGAGGGCTCTTGAAAATGAGTTACCCAATCATAGCTCTCTCAGGAGTGGATTATTATATCCTTTACAGCAAAATCTAGTGAGACAAAAGGACTGTAGCGATACAATTCCACACAAACTACACCCTGAAGTTGGAGGCAGAAGGATCAGGAATTAAAGACCAGACTGGACTACATGAGATCTTATTAAAAACAACACACACACACACACACACACACACACACACACACACACAAAAAAAAACCAAGCAAACAAACAAAAACACCTTACAAATAAATAACATCAAAAAACTGGAAACAAACTGAATGTCATCAACAGAAAAGACACACTACTCATACAATAAATATCTGAAGGAACAGAATTACAAACTTTGAGCTGTGAAAAAAATATACCAAACAAAACTGAGGTACAAGGTAATGTAATCTGTAGAATGTTACATACACTGTAGTGTTTGCTTCATTACTAGATATAAAATGACTGCCTTACTTGTTGGTATGTCCACTTTGACTCCTTTAGTAACTCCTAGGGAAAGGATTTTCAGATCTCTATTTGTCAGCTTCCAACACTCTCTGGGGTCAAAACTAATTATTTCAAAAAATATTAACTTTATGTCTGACACTGCAATGTAATATGACTAAGTCATGGGTTTAATTTTATTTAAGCTTTACTGAAAAACTAATTTGAAAATCTAATTATGACAATAATTAATGGCTTGATAATGTCTAATACATCATCCATACATTCATTTACAGGAAAACTTTTTTAGGCATTTAAAACTTCCTCTTCTTATTATGTGGGATATGCATATGTGGGCACGTGGGGAGGTCAGGAGACAACTGTGGAGCTGCTTTTCTCCCTCCACTTCTATGTGGGATTTAGAGTCAAACTCAGCTTGTCAGGCTTGCACTGCAAAGTGCTTGACCCTGAGCCTTTTAGCTTACTCCCAAATAACCATTTTTAAAAGGACAAAAGACAGGACATAAAGAGGCAGAGAGTCTCCTGGGGACACTGAGGGCCTTACCTGAACAGAAGGGACATCTGTAAAAGCTTTTATAAAGTCATCCTCATCAACCGCTCCAGCCCCGCCTTCTTTAGAAGCACCTGTTGAGTAAGAAGAAACTCATTTTCTAAGGGATAGTTTTAGGTATCTTGCCAATAAGGACAATGTGAAATATTCCTTTGATATGAACAATAACATGGTTCTGAAGGATATGCCAATGCATACGAAATGTTTCAAAATGGGGTAACTTTCAGAAAAGTCAAGGCACATGGTATAGCTGATTATTTCCTGATATGACAGTAGAAAGTCCCAACCCCACAAACATTTGATGCATTAGCAAGGACACAAATACAAGAGAAAGGCTAAACATTTAAAAACTGAACAGTCGGTCAGGTGTGGTGGTCAAGGTTGTAATCCTTGCACTTGGAAGGCTGAGCAGGAGAATTGCAGCAAGCTCAATGCCAGCCTGAACATCAAAGTAAAAAACTTGTCTTAAAAACCCCAAATCAGAGCCGGGTGGTGGTGGTGCACGCCTTTAATCCCAGCACTTGGGAGGCAGAGGCAGGCGGATCTCTGTGAGTTCGAGGACAGCCTAGGCTACAGAGTGAGTTCCAGGACTGGCACCAAAGCTACACAGATAAATCCTGGAAAGGCGCAAATCTTCACACACACACACACACACACACACACACACACACACACACACACCAAAAAAACAAAAAAACAAAAAACCCCTAAATCAATCATCAATTAGCAACTTTAAATGACAGTAAATTTCAATAAATGATGACCTATTACTGACACAGAAATCTATATAAGATGCTATGTTTAGGAACACATGGGAAAGAAATGAGGATTTTAACATTAAACTTTGTTATACAAACTTTCATTTACTGTACACAGAAAATCAATATGGTTACTAGTTACTACTAGTAAGTAGTAACTACTTAAAAGCTAATTGTTAAGCTACTATCTTTTAACTCCATCTCTATTCTCTGCGATGTTGGACCCAAGCCCCACTAAATCACTGTCTTTTTGTCGGTTTCAATGGCTTTCTGTTTAGCTTGGTCAATAGGTGATGCTAGTGAAAAGAATGAAAGCTGCAGGAATTGGGGGCTTTTTTGAGGTGGGAGGAGGTTGGGAATTTGTTTACAGAAGCATAAGCTACAACACTGAAGAAAATGTCTCTCTCTCTCTCCCCCAACCATTAACTGTAAAAATCCTTAAGAAAGTGGTATGTCATGAACCCTCCCTCTCTGTGACAGTGTTGAGAAACCCAATCTTGTGCATGTAATCAAAGCGGTTGTAAACTGAGTACAACCACCATGTGATGCCTAGAATGTACATTCAAGTCCTTAACATCTCTTCTCTCCTGTTTCTTCCAGCACTTTCATTCTTTCCTCCCCTTCTTCCACAATGTTCTATAAATATGGGAAGGGGTGACATAGTGTCCCATTTGTGGCTGGCTACTCAGAATCTCAGTACTTGGACCAGTACTAGTTTGAGTGTCTGAAATCCCCACGGACCACTGACTGAAGCCTCCTACTCATGACAAGCAGGCAGGCTCTAGTGACTGCAACCTACACACTGGTACCCACAGCTCTGGGGAGAGTAGCTGCTTCACGTAACTGCTACCTCCAGACTTAAGCACTCCATTTTCACAGTCTTTTTTGTTTTTAAATTTATTTATTTTATGTGTGTGGGTGTTTTGTCTGCGTGTATGCCTATGCATGTGTGTGCCTATTAAAGGGCGTCAGATCCTATCCCCAGAACTGGAGTTTAAGGAAGCTGTGAGTCACTCAATGTGGGTGCTAGGAATCAAATTCAGGTCCTCCGCAATGGCAATATGCATTTTTTAAAAAGATTTATTTATTTATTATGTATACAGTGTTCTGTTTGTATGTATATCTGCATACCAGAAGAGGGAGCCAGATCTCATTACAGATGGTTTGAGCCACCATGTGGTTGCTGGGAATTGAACTCAGGACCTCTGGAAGAGCAGCTAGTGCTCTTAACCTCTGAGCCATCTCTCCAGCCCTTTTTTTTTTTTTGTTTTTTTGTTTTTGTTTTTTTTGTTTTTTGTTTTTCAAGACAGTTTCTATGCACCTTTGTGCCTTTCCTGGAACTCACTCTGTAGCCCAGGCTGGCCTCGAACTCACAGAGATCCGCCTGCCTCTGCCTCCCAAGTGCTGGGATTAAAGGTGTGCGCCACCACCGCCCGGCTACAATATGCATTCTTAACCACCGAGCCATCTCTACAGCCCTATTTTCATATTCTTTTTTTTTTTTTAATGGTTACAATAGACATTTATTTAAAGAGAGGCCTCTGCAGAGCAAATAATTCTTAAATTGTGATTCAAGTTGAAACTTCATAAAAACATGCTAAGACCAGGCACATCCACAGATCTCAACTACAAGATCACTTCTTCGTCCATTCTTCTTTCTCTTTTCTTTCCCGAATAACCTCTTTCAGATAGGGTTCAAGGTAGAATTTGTCCTCCTCATATTTTGTCCACTGCTCTTTAGGCAAGATCTGATGCCTCATGGTCAGGTCCAGAGCTCTCTTAATTCGAAACATTCTGTCATTATAAATATTCTCAGGAAGCCTTCTTATGGCTTCTTTCACATCTTCAGTCTCGTATATTGTATCATCTCGCATTAACCCCAGTTTGTTGAATCCTGCAGCATTATAATACCATTTTCGAAAACCATCCAGCCACTTGCTTGACACTGCAACAGCAGGTCGGCCCGCCATTTTGACCTCTTCATATTCTTTTTTTAAGATTTATTTTTCTTTTATGTGCATTGGTGTTTTGCCTGCATGTATGTCTGTGAAGGTGCAAGATCCCCTGGAACTGCAGTTACAGACAGTTTTGAACTGCCATGTGGGTGCTGGGGATTGTGGAAGAGCAGCCAGTGTTCTTAACTGCTGAGCCATTTCTCAGCTCTATTTTCATATTCTTAATTCATCAAATCCACTAAGTATGTCTAATCTGAAAATTCAAAATCTAAAGTGTTGCAAGAGTTGAAACATTCTGCGCATGTGATGACTAATCTTCACAGTCAGTTTCACTGTATTTAGAATCCAGTCAGGAACCTCTGGGTATGTATGCAGGAGTGTTTCCAGACAGGTTTAAAAGAAGAGGTGCTGCAAGCCCAGGAAAATGGAATGGAATCCAGCTACGACCACAAAAGCTACTACTTTTCTGAAGGTCAAGCCATGGCTTAAGAAGTCTTGGTGACATTTTAGCTTTTGTATATATATTAGCTGGTTCCTACAGTGATTTTCTTGTATGCTATGTGTGCTTCCAAAAACTCTTAACAGTGTATTTATCTAAAATACCTATCAAGCATCCAAGGCCAAATGACCTGTGAACTAAAGTAACACCCTTATGGAAACAACGCCTATCTCCGAGGTCATGCGGATAGCTTTATTTCTTGTGCAATTTAAGCTGAGACCCTCCTTTCTTATACAGCCTTACTAACAGATTGTTATTGCTCGGGTTTATAAATGGATTCCTGAGAGACTTTGGGAGAACTAAGAGGTGAAAGGAGACTTAAGAGGAGGATTTGGGGAGAGAGAACTTGAGGACAAGATGGAAGATAAGGAAGAGCCAGATGAGGAAGTACTAGATGGGTAAGAACCTAAATGAGGCAGAATTAAGAAGAGAGAATTAAGACAGAACTTAAGAGGGGACAACAGATAAAGGTAGAGAGAAACCAGGCAAGAAAGGAGCTAGACACAAGATCAGAATTGAAGCTGTGTAGATAGGATTTTATCCCAGAAGAATAAAGTAGACAGACAAAGATCTGGGTGTACTTAGATTCTTTTCCTGAAAATAATTCTTGCCGTTCACAGCTTCTCTTCTGGCACCCTGGGAAGAATATTATTAAGGCTGGTCCTTAATAATATTCAAGAAAGAGGGAATCAACTTTCTTTTCTTTTTCTGTGTTTATTTTTAAGACAGGGTTTCTCTGTGTAAAGGCTGTCCTCAAACTGACAGAGATCGGCCTGCCTCTTCTGGGATTAAAGGTGTGTGCACCACGCCCCACTGAAACCCAACTTTCAATATGGATGACACTATTTTATGGGCTGAGATCTGAGACTGAATAAAAGGGAGAAAGGCTGGCTTAGCACTAGTACCCTTCCCTCCTGTTTCCCTCCTGCTGACAGTGTAAGTAGCTGCCTTACTGTCCAGGGATGCATCCCTCCAATTCTAAGACTACCACTTAGTGCTCTCTCTTGTCAGATACTTGGTCAGAGCAAAGAGAAAAGCAACCAATGCAGGCAGCACTGTGATGTCACAGTGAAGAGTTTCACACCATACAACGCTGCTTCAGAAATTAGCTTGTTTGAGATACATGAAACTATGTCTAGATTAGGGTATACTCAGATGAAGTTTATATTTAGACTTTAGTCCTACTCCCAAAATATCTCATTATGTACTTTTTGTATATATGCCAACATTTCAAAATTTAAAAATATTTTACAAGTACAAAAAATTACTGGTTCCAAGCATTTTAGATAAAGAATACTTAATTTGTATAAAATGTTCTATAAAAATAGCATGACTTGAGTCTTAAGAAATGATCCAGACGTTAAGAGCATTGGGCTCTTCAAGAAGATCTGGGTTTGATTCCCAGCACCTACATGACAGCTCACAACCATCTGTAACTCCAGTTCCAGGGGATCCAACGTGCTCTTCTGGACTCTGTAGGCACCAGGCATGCAAGCAGTACACAGACATACATGAAGGTAAAACACCCATACTCATAAAATAAGAAATAATAAACAAATTACAAAATTAAAAGTCATGTGGGCCACCTCCTAACAAAGCCGGGGTTAACACTGACAGTTCTGATTTATTCTTTATTTACTTATTTTTTATTTCTGAAGGAATGCAGCATCCTCTTTTTTTTTTTTTTAAAGATTTATTTATTTTATGTATGAGTGCTCTACTTGCATGTACACCTTTATGCCAGAAGAGGGCATCTGATCCCACTAGAGATGGTTGTGAGCCACCATGTGGTTGCTAGGAATTAAACTCAGAACCTCTGAAAGAGCAGCCAGGGCTCTTAACCGCTGAGCCATCTCTCCAGCCCGACAGTTCTGATTTCTAAATCTAACTCAAATATTTAATTATTTGTTTAGTGTTAAGAATTCAAACCTTAGAACATACAAATATATATCATAAGAGACAATTAACTTTAAAACCTTTCCAATTAAATAGTTTAAAGTTTGGGGCTAGATCCTATCAAAGGCAATCTACAGATTCAATGCAATCCCCATCAAAACCCCAACACAATTCTTCACAGAAATTGAAAGGACAATTTTCAGTTTCTTATGGAAACACACACACACACACACACACACACACACACACACACACAAAAAAAAACAAAAACAAAGATAGCTAAAACAATACTGAATAATAAAAGAACTGCTGGAGGTATCACCATCCCCAATCTCAAATTGTACTACAGAGATATAATAATAAAAACAGCATGATATTGGCATACAAACAGACAAGTTCATCAATGGAATCAAACTGAAGGTCCAGACATTAGTCCTCACACCTATGGACACCTGGTTTATTATTTTTAAAAAGCCAGAAATACACACTGAAAAAAAGACAGCATTTTCAACAAATGTTGCTGGTCAAACTCTGTATTTGCATGTAGACAAATGCAAATAATCATCTTGCACAAAACTCAACTCCAGATGTATCAAGGACTTCAATATAAGGCCAGATAGACTGAATTATGATAGAAGAGAATGTGGGGAATCGTTTTTAAATTCATTGGTTAAGGAAAACTCTGAACAAAACATGGATACCACAGGCAATAAGAACAATTAAATGAGACTTTATGAAACTGAAAAGGACACCATCATTTGGACAAAGATGCAGGCTACAGAATGAGAAAAGATTTTTACCAACTACACATCCAACAGAGGGCTAATATCTAAAATATATAAAAAACTCAAAAAACTGTACATCAAGAAGACAAATAACCCAATTTAAAAATGGGATACAGATCTAAACAGAGAATTCTCAAAGGAGGAAACTCAAATGGCTGAGAAGCACTTCAAGAACTATTCAAAGTTCTTAAGTCTTTCAGGGAAATGCAAATCAAAATTACTTTGAGATTTCAACTTACACTAGCCAGAACGGCAAAGAACAACAAAATAAATAACAGCTTATGCTGGCAAGGATGTGGGGAAAGGGGAACATTCATCCATTGCTGGTGGGACTGCAAACTTGTATAGCCACTACGGAAAATGGTGTGTTGGTTCCTCGGCAAGCTGGGAATAGATCTACCTCAGACTATGCCACTTGTGTCGAACTGAATGAGACTGGCCCCCATAGGCTCGTATATTTGCATGTTTAGTCCCCAGTTGATGAGCTGTCATGGAAGGATTAGGGAGTGTGGTTTTGCTGTAGCAGATGTGGCCTTGTTGAAGGAAGTGTGTCACTAGGGGTGTCCTTTGAGGTTTCAAAAGCCCACACCAGGCCCAATGTGGGCCTGTTTCTAAGTCTCTCCCTCCCTGTCTCTTTACCGCCGGCTGCCCTCCCCCACTGCCGACCATCCCCCCATTACTTCTCCAGCACTATGTCTACCTGCCTGCTGTCATGCTCCCTGCCATGATGATAGTGGACCTCCGAAACCCAGGTAAGCAAGCCCCCAATTAAATGCTTTCTTTTATAAGAGTTACCTTTGCCTTGATCATGGTGTCTCATTACAGCCACGATAACCCTAACTGAGACAACACTCGGCTGCAAAGGACTCTACATCCTACTACAGAGACACATGTTCAACCATGTTCATTGCTACTCTATTCATAATAGCCAGGAAGGGGAAACTGACTAGCTTTTTTTTTGGGGGGGGGGGTGAAACAAGGAGGTTCAAATGGGGAAAGGGAAGGAGGATGGGGAGAACGGTTATGGGGAAGGACAGCAAAAACTAAGGGCAATTTGATGGATTGTATGGAAACCTAATTCAGCAGAAGCTTCTTAAAACATATACATATATGAAAGAAAACTAGAAATCACGGGAGATACAATAATGGGAGATACAAAACCACAATTAGACATATCTCATCACCAAATAAAACCTCCAGTGGCAAGAATGGGTTACATCTAATTGAGCTGTTGGCCAAAGGGGCCTCATGAAAACCTCAAAAAACAAAACAAAACAAAACAACATCAAAAAAAAACAAAAACAAAAAAAACAACCAAAAACCCAGGCTATTGCCAAGGCTATTGGTTGCTCTCTACAAACTGATGGTAAAGTCCTACTACTGAACAGAACATCTACATAACTGTCATAACACGGAGAAGTTGGTGACTACCTAGAACAGTGGTTCTCAACCTGTGGGCCACAACCCCTTATGGATCACATATCAGATCATGCATTATGATTTCTATTTACATTATGATTCATAACAATAGCAAAATTACAGTTAGGAAATAGTAATGAAATAATGTTATGATTTGGAGGGGCCACCACAGCATATGGAACTGCATTAAAGGGTCACAGCATTAGAAGGTTGAGAACCACTGATCTAGAGCCCTCACCTACTGACTAGTGATCATGGTACTAGAAGGTACTTTGAGGGCGGTGGTAGCACACGCTTTTAATCCCAGCACTCGGGAGGCAGAGCCAGGCGGATCTCTGTGAGTTCAAGGCCAGCCTGGGTACAGAGCGAGATCCATGACTGGCACCAAAGCTACACAGAGAAATCCTGGAGAGATGGCTCAGTGGTTAAGAGCACTGGCTGCTCTTCCAGAGGTTCTGAGTTCAATTCCCAGCACCCACATGGCACCTCACAACTGTCTATAACTGTAGTCTCATGGGATCCTAAACCCTCTTCTGATGTGTACTTGCAGACAATACACCAATAAACATAAATAAATAATTCTTAAAAAACTTATATAAAAAAAAGTTACTTTGCAGGCTATCAGAACAGAAAGGTAAACACCAATGATATAAACCCTTCAATCTACAATGGTGATCTGCCTGCAAGACACACTTGTACAGTAACGGCACAGTTGCAGGTAACTAACCTGATTGGAATTAAGACTCTCTGTGAGATGGAACCCATGCCCAACACTGCCCTAGTGGCCAAGAACCTGACACTAGATAGTGATAGGAATTCTAACCACAAACCCCATGACCACACATGCCCTGGCAAGACACCTGGTCATTTCCACTTAGTTATTTCCAGCGCTGTACGTTCTATGTAATTGCCCTGCGTGGTCATGTAAATCGCGCTCAGAGTGATCAGGCAGAGTGATCATGTAATCTATGCACATGTGTGGTGTAGCCACATGGGCCCATATGCACATGTGAGGGGGGAGTCCATAAAAGGCGAATCCCATGTACGCTCCCCCCCTCTCCACACAGTCTTTCAAACAGGCCTGATCACATTCTTTTCTGTCCCTCCTCCTAATAAATCTCTCATAGTGGGTTTTGTTGTGCCTCGTGACTTTTCCTCACAGGGGAAAAGCGCCACATAAAACCAACAGATAGGTCATGGACCTGGGGAAAACCAGATACTACTGTTCTAACTAAAGGAACGCAGCAATAAACGACTTCTAATGATGTTCTGCTATACTCATAGATCAGTGTTTTACTAAGACTTTATCAGAGAAATTTCCTATTACAGTATATGAGAACAAACACAGAGACCCATAATGAGACAAAGTGCAGAGAGTGAGAGATCCTGGAACACTCAGTCCTAAATGGAACATCTCCATCAAATCCCTCATCTCAGGGCTCAGGGAACTCTGCAGAAGAGGAAGCAGAAAGATTGTAAGAGCTAATGGGGATGAAGGATACCATGGAAACAAGGCCTTCTAGACACAACAGAACTGACACACATGACTGAAGCAACATGCACAGAGCCTGCCTGCACAAGTCTTAGTCAGATGTGGTTCCAGTACTGAACATGGAAGTAAACATGAGCCTCCATCCCTAATCCAGTAGCTATCTCCAATGGATAACCTCGCACAAAGGAAAAAATTAGTTTTTTCCAAAGGAGTCTATAGTGATATTTTATTTGTACTGAAATGTGATTTGTATGTTAATAAATAAAGTTGCCCGGTGGTCAGAGCTATTAGCAAGCCATAGGAAAGCTGGGCAGTGGTGGTGCACGCCTTTAATCCCAGCTCTTGGGAGGCAGAGCTAGGTAGATCTCTGTGTGTTCAAGGATACAGTCAGCATTGGAGACACACGCCTTTAATCTCAATACCAACCATAGAAGACCTGGAGGTCTGTACAGACAGGCAGTGACTAGGAGGTCATGTGGTTGGGTTTACAACCAATGAGAAGACAGAACAGAAACTCTATAAGAAAAGACAGACACAGGAAGTAGGTCTCTTTTGGAGAGGTACAACAACAGCGACAGTGAAGGGTGAGGTTTTTAGCTCTTAGCTATTGCTCTGACCTCTTGACTTTCATCTCTGTATTGGCTCTGTATTTCTTATTTAATAAGACAGTTGGTTACAGCTACAGAGTCTCACTGGACTTACCTCACTTAAGGGCAGGCCCCATGCCCAGCAGTAGATGACCAACACAAAGTCAACTCAATGGTGGTTTTGTCTCACAATGCTTTGCCAGAGCTTTTTGCTTATTTTTGGTTTTATTCTGTTTTTGGTTATTTAACCTTATAGATCTTTTTCTTATGTATTATGGTTTCAAATTTTGTTTTTATAGGTTTTCTGTGTGTGTGCGTGTGTATCTCAGTGTCTGTATGTGTTTCTTGGGCTTTTTCTTTGGCTTGTTTGTTTGTTTTGTCCTATTCTGGGTTGTTTGTTCTTGTTTTATCATTTTTTTAGATGCTGGTCTGTAATCTAATGAGAGAGGAAAAAAGGGTGTGGATTTGGGAAGGATCTGAGAGAAGTTGGGGGAGAGGAAAATGCAATTAGAATGTATTATATAAAAAAATCCATTTTCAATGAAAATAAATAAAAATAACAAAAAAGAAAGCATCATCATCATCATCATCATCATCCAATCTGGGGCTAGGATGATGGTTCAGTAGGTGAAACACTTGCTTTACAAGTATCAAGACTTCAGTTCAGTTGCCAGCACCGACATAAAAAGGTGGACGTAGTGGCACAAACTTGTAACCTCAGCACTGGAGAGGTGGGGATAGGAATATGACTGGAACTCTGGAGCCAGCCATTCTACCCTAATTGCTGAGCTGCAGACCAATAAAAGATTGTCTCAAAGGAGGTGCAATGTTCTAGGGGATGATCTTGAGATGGCCTCCTGGCTTCTAAAAGTACACAGACAGACAGACAGAAGTCAGACAGACAGACCCACAAACAGACAGACACAAACACACCCTTGCATGCATATAAACATACACACAGATATTAAAAAAATAAAGTTTAATAGATGCTGCATAGACAAAAGGCAACAAATACTAAATGCACCCCTCTGGCTATCTCAAATCTAAAAGTTTGGTCCTTTACTGGGATACAACAAATTTGGTAGGCACATGTGATGGTTGTTTCAATCTAGCTAATGCTCATCTCTAAGAACTGCTTGATAGTAAGGACAGCTGCTGCTTAAGAGCACACTGGGTACATGAAGAAATAATGTTCTCAAGGAAGAAATATCAAATACATGAAACAGTGCACTCTCCCCACCCCAACCATTAAAATTGAATTTAAAAGTTAAAATGTTTAAAGAAGCAAAGAAAATTTTGCCTTATTGGGGATTACAAATTGGTCCTGAAAAAATACAAAGAGGAGATTCTATTAATTACCTAGGATATAACATAGGTTTACAAAAAATTCAACCACAGAAAGTACAAATCAAGAATTATCAATTACAAACACTTAATGATTTTCAAAAATTACTGTAAGACATTAACTGGCTACAACCCATAACTGGAATAACTACTCAAAAACTAAATAATTTATTTCAAAACTTACAAGGTGATAAAGACTTAAATAGTCCAAGAGAATTATCAGCTGAGGCTGAGAGAGAATTGGCTTTGGTAGAAGAGAAATTACAGGATGCACATGTGGATTGTTTGGAGCCAGAGCCTGACTGCATTCTGGTTATTTTACCTTCTACTCATTCCCCTACAGAGATTTTAATGCAGAGAGAAGATAATATCTTAGAATGGATATTTTTACCACACAGAGTAAAAAATTAAAGACCTATGTAGAAAAGATTTCTGAACTGATTCTGAAAGGAAAATTGAGAATTCGTCAATTAGCAGGAATTGTGGTTCCTTTTACTATTGATGAAATTGCCTCATTATGGGTGGAAAATGAACATTGGCAAAGAGCTTGCAGGAATTTTTTGGGAGAGATTAGCAATAAATACCCCCCAATCAAGAGACTTCAGTTTATAAAAAGAACTAAATGGATCCTTATTCACATCGTATGAGGAACACCAATTTCTAGAGTCCCTACATTCTATACTGATGCAAATAAATCAGAAAAGGCAGGTTATAAGTCAGGAAATTTAAGTAAAATGGCTCAAAGTCCTTATGATTCTGTTCAAAAGTCAGAATTATATGCTATTCTCATGGTTTTATTAGATTTTCCAGAACCTCTTAATATAGTTACTGACTCTCAATTTGCAGAAACAGTTATTTTACATATATAAATTGCTGAACTTATTCCAGATGGTTGAGAATTAACTCTGTTATTTATTCAGTTATAAGAAATAATCAGAAATAGAAATCATCCCTTGTGGGCTGGAGAGATGGCTCAGTGGTTAAGAGCACTGACTGCTCTTCCAGAGGTCTTGAGTTCAATTCCCAGCAACCACATGGTGGCTCACAACCACTTGTAATGAGATCTGGTGCCCTCTTCTGGCCTGCAGGGACACATGCAGGCAGAATACTGTATACATAATAAATTAATAAATCTTTGAAAAAAAAAAAAAGAAATCATCCCTTGTATGTAACACATATCAGATCCCTTACAGGTGTACCCGGCCCTCTAGCACAAGGTAATGATGAAATTGATCAGCTATTGGTAGGAAATGTGCTAGAAGCCTCAGAATTTCATAAGAAACACCATGTTATTAACAAGGGTTTGAAGGAACCTTGGTAACAAGCCTAGAAAATTATAAGGAAATGTCCTACGTATAACCAAACTCCATTACCTGCAGGAAGTTACTCAAAAGGTACTCAAAGAAATAAAATTTGGCAAATGGATGTGTTTCATTTTGTGGAGTTTGGAAAATTAAAGTATGTGTACCATACCACCATACCATAGATACATAAATACATATTCAGGAATTTTTTTTGGTTTTTTTAGGCAGGGTTTCTCTGTGTAGTTTTGGTGCCTGTCCTGGATCTCGCTCTGTAGACCAGGCTGGCCTCAAACTCACAAAGATCTTCCTGGCTCTGCCTCCTAAATGCTGGGATTAAAGATGCGCGCCACCACTGCCCAGCCATATTCAGGATTTCTATAGGCAACCACTTTGCGTTCAGAAAAGGATGATTCTGTGATTACACATTTATTAGAAGCTACGGCCATCATGGGAATACCTGTACAAATTAAAACTGACAATGTTCCAGCATATGTCTCTAGGAAAAGGAAAAGTTTTTTTTCTTTTTTTTTTTTTTTTTTTTTTTTTTTGGTTTTTCGAGACAGGGCTTCTCTGTGTAACTTTGGAGCCTGTCCTGGAACTCACTCTGTAGCCCAGGCTGGCCTCGAACTCACAGAGATCCTCCTGCCTCTGCCTCCCGAGTGCTGGGATTAAAGGCATGCACAACCACCGCCTGGCGAAAAGTTTTTTTCATATTACAATATAAAGCATGTTACAGGTATACCATACAATCCTACAGGACAAGCAGTTATAGAAAGATCAAATCACACTTTAAAAGATATGCTTAAAAAACAGGAAGGGGTAATAAAGACAGCCCCCCTCAGAGATAGATTAGACAGTGCTTTATTAACTTTTTTTAAAATGATAATGAGAAAAAAATGGCAGCTGCAGACAGACAATGGATAGTAGAAAAACCTGCTAAATTAAATCAGCCTGTATACTTTAAAGATGTGATAACCTCAGAATGGCAACCAGGATATGTGTTACTTTGGGGAAGAGGTTTTGCTTTTGTTTCCACCACAAACACCATCAAAATTGATAAAGATTAAATTCAAACAGGAGAGACCTCTTGACAAATGACTTTCATTTGATTAAATATAACCTGCCAAAAAGGGAAACTCCCCAAAGTTAGGGTCAGGGCAGGGTTTTGTTTTTGTCTTTCTAGGAGAAAAAAAACATCCACTAAAGAAGACTGCTGAACTTTGCCAAGACAAGGTAAGACAGTCCTTCAAAATTCCTGCTTCACAAAAAAGCCTGTCAGATATTCTAGGCCTGTAGGTTGAAAATGGACGCCCCAGAGTTACAGAGGAACCTTAGGTGACTTCCCAGACAGCCAGCTGCCTCTGTCATTTCTATAGTTTTAGAAGTTGTTTGCTCTGCACTTCTTGTTTGCTCAGGTAATATTATATCCTTTTCGGGTCTTTGATGGGGTTGAAGACTAGATAGTTATAGTTATAGTTTTCCTTGTTACCAAATTCAGAAAAGAAACTCAGGAGAGAGGTTTAAAATGTATAAGGCTGAGAAACATAAAAGCTTAAGTTGTTTATCTAAGAAAATGTTTTGAGGTCTAAAAAGAAAGTTTTGGGTTGCCAATATAAGTTAGGATAGAAAGTGAATTAGGTATAAAACTTTGGACTCACCAAGACAGGATAGACAATGGAATATTTTCTCTGAATTTACCAAATGCAAGTGGACTGGACATTGTGAATGTAATTCTTACTTAATAACAAATGTATAATAAGAACAGTTAAGATTAAATCCTTCCCTCTTTTTTTTTAAGACAATACCTGATAATCACTGTATATAGTATTACTATGATAAAGTTAAAACCTTTCCTTTTTATTTAGACAAAAAGAGGGAAATGTTGCAAGAGATTTGTTTGTCACTCCAAGACCACTAACGGAGTTAAACCATGATTCAGAGCTCTGAGTTCACATTCACCTGGCCAGAATAAACCACAGAGTTTTCTGGTGGACCCAAATGAAGACAGAGAGACACAAAGAGGAAGAAAGAGGGGCTTGAAAAGATTTTTGAGTTTTTGGATCTGGGAAACATGGAGAGTAGGGTCAGCCAATCATTCTTCTGTTGTTCTTTGGATTTATCAGGTTTTTAATCACAATTTCTGACTCCTGAGTTTTTACTCATACTAGAACAATTAAGGTAAATGTATTAAAAAGCGGCTAGTTACAGAACCAATATATATACAAATCGATTTCTTTTTTAAGTATGGGCAGTGGTGGTAGGTTTATAAACTTAAAACTTGAAAACATACAAAGTTTAATAAAAACATACTTTGGAGCACCTAGAATAAACCAACCAAATCAATCTAAAGTAAAAACAAAAGGTATGCTGCCTAGTTTTATGTCTACTTAAAACATAAGCTAGAGGCATCTGAGAGGAAGATGCCTCTACAAGATGGGGCTGAAGACAAGTCTGTAGGTCATTTTCTTACTGATTGATGCAGGAGAGCTCAGTCTAATGTTGGTGGTGCCACCCCCGGGCTGGTGGTTCTGGAAGCCATAAGAAAGCAGGCTGAACAAGTCATGAAGAGCAAGCCAGTAAGCAGCATCCTCCTTGCCCTCCGCATCAGCTCCTGTCTACAGGTTCCTTCTCTCTGCTTGGGTTCCTGCTCTGACTTCCCCTCAGGGATGAAACTGTAAACCAACATAAATCTTTCCCTCCCCAACTTGCTTTTGATAATGATGTTTTATCACAACAACAGAAACCCTACCTAAGACAAAAGGTACTAGGCATTTAAAGCCCCCAAATACACAAAGATAAACTCCATGTTCATGAGAGAACAAACATTTACCATAAAGCTGTCCAGTCTCCTGAGGTACAACACTAATAACCAGGCTCACAAAAGAGGATTTGTCAAACTGACTAAAAATTACTTAGATGAGCAATAACTCAAGAACTTTTCTGAGTGGTGGTGGGAGGGAGAAGCAGGCAGATCTCTGAATTCGAGGTTTACAGAGCAAGTTCCAGGACAGCCAAAGGTACACCCACAGAAATGCTGTCTTGAAAAAACAAACTAATAAATAAACAAAAAGATCTGTTTAGACAGTCCTGCAGAAGAAACATGGAGTATATTCTCTTTCAAATGTAAAAACTCAGAAACTAAACCAATAATTACTGAGTTGTAACAGAGAGATAGATAAAGTAAAGAATAAAACGGAAAGTTCAAAATAGACCTATACATTTATGAAACCTTTAAATATGACAAATGTACCAATCTATTTTCTGTTATGTGACAACATGCTTGAGACTGGGAACATTGGAAAAACAGAATAATCTGGGACATAGTCTGGAAGTCTGAAAGTCTCGAGAGCCTCATAACAAATGCTACAATAGGGAGAGAAAAGTGTGGCAAGATATGAATCCAGACAGATTGGGGACTCAAGCTTACTCTTTTACCACGGACCATGAAAATTACTTAATCTTTTTAAGTCAATGATTTAAACATCTCACACTGGGATCTATTCTTCAAGGCTACATACCATTTCTCCATAATGCCACCCTGAGGAACAAGTCTACATCACATGAACCAATGGCAGACATACTCAAACCATAGTAAAGAAATCCTGATTCAATCTAGGTATAGTGGCACATGTCTATAATTCTAGCACTTGGGAGGCAGAACCCAGAAGATCACAAGTTCAAGACCAACCTGATCTGCATATTCAGTTCCAGGACAGGCTATATCATAGTGACACCTATCTAATAAATAAACAAACAAATAACAAAAAGTGACCAAAATATGGGGAAAATAGATCCTTTTCACTAATGTCCCAGTTTAACAAATGCTAACAGATCATCTAGCTCTAAAAAAAAAAAACCACAAACAAAACAAACGAACAAACAAAAACTGCCAGGAAGTGGTGGCTCAGGCTTTTAATCCCGAGAGCCCGAGGTAGGCAAATCTCTGAGTTTGAGGCCAGCCTACTCTACAGAGAGCGTTCCAGCACAGCCAGGGCTACATTGAGAAACCCTGTCTCGAAAAACAAACAAACAAACAAACAAACAAAGCCTTTATCAAGTTGTAAAAATAAAGAGCCATGCTTTTAATCTCAGCACTAAGACAGGTGCAGCTCTGTGAGTTTAAGGCCATGGTGGTCTATCTACATACTGAGCCCCTGGCCAGCGAGCAGTAGAAACCTGGCCCAGATGTGGCTGCATTTTCACAGACCAACAGAAAAGGGTGATTTGAAACTAAGATCTGAGCAAACTTACTCCAGATCCAGAACATTCACCATGTAGGAAAATCCAACATGAT
Organism: Peromyscus eremicus; assembly: GCF_949786415.1. Taxonomy (NCBI): domain Eukaryota; kingdom Metazoa; phylum Chordata; class Mammalia; order Rodentia; family Cricetidae; genus Peromyscus; species Peromyscus eremicus. The sequence goes on along the minus strand of NC_081422.1, from coordinate 107,535,381 downwards.
GTCTACATAGACAGGAATAAAAAGAAAGCAGAGTAAGAATGAAACTTTTCTGATGGTAACAGGAACTTCTTGAAAAACAAGGCCCAACCATTAAGAGGGAAAGAACCATAAGCAGCAGCAGCAGCAGCAGCAGCAGCAGCAGCAGCAATTCAACGGACTAAGTGGCCATTCCAGCTACGAAGGAACAACAAAACAGTGTACAATCAGAACACACACATAAGATTTAAAAGGCAGCTAACTCAAGTCAGATAAGATGGTTTTTAAGAAAAAGACAAAATCACCTGAGAATTAAGTCACCAAGAGAGAATAAATACATCCCTGCTCTGAATGCAAAAGTTACTTTAAAATTTTCTTAGGACACTTGAAGAAATTTTAATATGGAAATGACACATTTGAAGAGAGGTAGACATGTATGTTAGAAATAAATTTATATAAAATAAAAGGGCTATAGGAACAAGTTAAATAACATCACAAAGAAATCAGACAAACAGAACCCTGGGACAATCAAGAAAGACAACTAGTTTAGACTCTTTAAACTAGTAAAGCCATGGAGCTAACACTGGTGATAGGTATGTGTAGCTAGAGTTTTCCTGCCTGGCCCACAGTCAGGACAAACTCTCTCACCTGCCAGTCCCACAGTCGCTCAGACCCGACCAAGTAAACACAGAGACTTATATTGGTTACAAACTGTATGGCCATGGTAGGCTTCTTGCTAACTGTTCTTACAGCCTAAAATAATCCATTTCCATTAATCTATACCTTGCCACATGGCTCATGGCTTACCGGCATCTTCATATGCTGTTTCTCATCGTGGTGGCTGGCAGTGTCTCTCTGACTCAGCCTTCCACTTCCCAGCTTTATTCTCCTCCTTGTCCCACCTACACTTCCTGCCTAGCCAATGGCCAATCAGTGTTTTATTTATTGACTAATTAGCAACACATTTGCCATACAGAACATCCCACAGCAGGTATGTTTAGAGATAATACATAGAAGCTTCTTCTACACCACAATTATATTGTGATCACAACTGAGCATGCCTTTTAACTCTTAAGAGGTGTACATTAATGATTAGGGGTGAAATATCACATTTTACATTTATTTTTTATGTTTTTCTACACGAAAGCTTAGGTGTGAAAATGTATCTGAAGATAGAGAATTTATACAAATATGGGGATTGCTGGTTATACATGCAGATGATGAGTGTTTACTATTTACCAACTGTGCTGCATATAAAAACTCTTTGTAACAGAAAGTATGGAGAACTGAGCCAGGTGGAGTTCAAAGCCGGCCTGGTCCACTAAGCAAGTTTCAGGACAGCCAGGGCTACACAGAGAAACTGTGTCCACCCCACTCTCGCTAAAAAAAAAGAAAAGAAAAAAACCCAAGCAAAATCACGCACTATAAAAGAATTGAATTTAAAAAAAAAATGAAAGAACAGAAATGGATTCAAACAGGTGGCATTTCAATGGAGTAAAGTATGTTTTACTTAAATGGCCATGTATAAATAAAATGGAGGGAGAGAGTTAAGATGGGCACACTGCCACTTTATACAAAATAAATTCCAAGTACATCGAAGTCAATGTGAAGAAAAAAACTACCATTATAGGAATCTGAGACTATTTTGATAATCTTACTGTCCTCACTTAAGTCTTTATTGAAGAAAGGAAAGTCAGAGCTAAAGGGAAAACGACAGAGATTTCCGGTATCCTAATAAAAACATGAGCTGAAGCCTGTTGCAAAAATGCCACAAAGAGATTAAAGAAAGACAAAAATTTAAAAATTTCAGTAAATTCAAAAGAATATCTGAAACTCTTAAGAAGAGAAACTGCTAGTGTGAGGTCAGTGTTGCCTGCACACTGGCATGTCTCAGGACTAAAAAGCACACTAAAAGACTGATGGTGTTTGAAGGGAAACCTCCAGGAGACGATGGAAGTGGGACTTCTTGGATGAGACCGGTGGCTTGATAAGAAGGAAGAGAGCTGGACACTGCTGCCATGTGGTGTTACAAGCAGGAGGACCTCAGCAGGTGTCGCTACCAAGATATTACATTGTCCAGCATTTCTTTACTAGAGAAAATACATCTCTCTTCTCTATAAATTATCCAGTCTAAGGCATACTGACACAGTGACAGAAAACAGACTAAGACAACTATCATGATGTCAAAATGGAGGTAATTCTTGATACTGAAGAACACTTCCTTCACTAGGAGGAGAGAACCTAATTTGAGGACTTACATAATTAAAAGGGAATGATGCTATGTAGAAGGGAAGAAATCACACACTGGTTATCTCAGACTGAGGCAAGATACTACTCAAGTTTTTGAAAGATTATTTAACATTGTATGTATGTGTATGAGTATGTACAAACGTGTAGTTGCCCTCAGAGGCTAGAGGTACTGGATGCCCCTAGAGCTGGAGTTACAGGTAGTTTTGAACTGCCAGGTGTGAGTACTGGGAACCAAACATCGTTTCTCTTTGAGAGTAGTGTATGCTCTTAACTGCTGAGCCATCTCTCTAGCCCCTCAATTTTTTTCTAATTATATTGTTTATTTTAGCAATTAGCATGATTTTTATATTTAAAACAAAATGATGTCTCCCAATTCTTTTCATTGGCAAGGAATATACAAAAACGTTTTTTAAAAAGACAAATGACAAGTTAACAAGGAAAAAAATTTAATTCACAATATGCTCATCATAGAAATGACATTTAATGATTCAATAGCATTAGAATGTACACAAATATAAATATAAGCCTGGGATTGCAGCCATTATTGTAAACTTCAACTTTATATGAATCAACTACAATGAGGTTAAAAAGTTCTCACACAGGCAATCTTTCTTAATGATAGGTCCATCTTTTCTAAGGCAAAACTGGAACAGATTTGTCTAGGAGGCTTTACAATGTTCTAACACCTCACTTCCCATCCAAAAAGAATAAGTAAATTCAGCACGGGAGGGCTCAAATGCTACCAGTAATTATCTCTAAGTCATAAGGTCATGAGCAGGCACTGTGGGTATCTTTGTAAGATTAAAACCTTAAATTGGAGGGTTGGAGATAACAGATCTGTTGGTGGAGTGATTGCCTCGCATTCACAGAGCCCTAGGTTCCATCATCCCCAGCAGGGAAGAAACTGGGTGCAGTGGCACACACCTGTAATCCTAGCACTCGGTATTAAAGGGCAAAAGGATCAGAATTTCAAGGTCATCCTCAGATATACAGTAAGTTCAAGGCCAGCCGGGGATACATGAGACTGTCTCAGAAATAATACCTTGAACTGAATCTTTCTTTACGGTCCTTTCAGCACATGCTATGGAGTGCAGCACAGAATAAATACCACATTCAACTGCAGATAAAAATGACTTACCTGTGGAGTATGGACCTTCAACTCACACATTCAAATTTTAACCAAATTGTTTTCTTCACTTTTCCTAAACATTCTGAATGCCTCAAAAAACAAGTCTCGCACAAAGAAACGTCTTTGACATTTTAAGTTTTACATAGGAGAAAAAACTGCTAACATCAAGGAAAGTAATTATGGTGAAAGCTATACATTCAGTGAGAGACCATTATCTTCTCAAATCATTTTTACCTTCAAACCAAAGTTCAGACTCATGGTATCAGGGCATTGTATGATGTACAGTCAAAAATCTGAAGTTCAAAAAGATTTAAGTTGGAATGGTGACTGGCTGATCTCTTAAGTTCCAAATTTAGTAACAGACTTCTACTATTTGGAACAAAAAAATAAGAAGCACATGTACAGAATTAGGAAATGCCCCAGAAATGGTGCAGAAGGAAGTCTCTGACAGTGGTCACATCACAGGGTCTCACCTCCCCCCTGCTAACAACCACCTATCATGGGGAAAACATTCAACTCTGAGGTTCTGTCTGTAAATATAAGGCCAGAACATCCTTTAGACCTCCTTAGTGATAAAATTTTCTGAGTCAAAGATCGTTCCCCATCATCAAGGGAGGAACAGAGAAGGAAAATAAAACCAAAGCACACATACAGAAATGTTATTTGGGTGATCTCAGCCCAGTCTAGCTTGAAACTTGCTATGTAGTTTGAACTTCTGAGTGCCAGGAGGTCAGAGCTCATGAGTTTGAATGATGTTCATGCATGTGAAGCAAGTACTCCACCAGCTGAGCTACATCACAAGGAAATGGAGATCCATTAGTAAAATTTTGCATCATAATCAACAACAAATAACTCAAGATTAATTATGTGTGATTCCTGTCATGCTTATTTATTTAAAAGAAAAAGCAACTCTCTTCCTTGTATGCTGGGGAATGGGAATGATTAGCATCACCTGTACAAAGTGGGTGCTTAGAAATTACTGAAAAAATCTCAGGCCACATATAAATAAGGGAAACTGAGGACTGAGTAGGCACTACTGACTGTGAGATGCTGGTACTTACCTAATAACTAATGCTAACACTATTATTTATTTATTTATTGAGGCAGCTCCAGGCTGGCCTGGACCTGCTGTGTTGCTCAGGGTGTACTTCTTCCAGGGGAGTGCTGAGGTTGTGTAGCTAAAGCAAATTTTTATTTATTTATTTTTTTATTTTTTTATTTTTTGAGACAGGGTTTTTCTATGTAGCTTCATATCATGTCCTGGATCTCGCTCTGCAGACCAGGCTGGCCTCAAACCCACAGAGACAGATCCCCCTGCCTCTGCCTCCCAGGTGCTGGGATTAAAGGTGTATGCCACCACCACCCAACTAGCTAAAGCAATTTTAAGTAGTCTTTGATATTAAAGGAAAACAACAGAAAGAAAACACTTGGTTCACCTAAATGAGTGACCAAAAAAGAAAATACAAACAACTTTTGAAAACAGGATTTGTTCAGTGGTGTGTCAATGTAATAAGTTACTAACTAATATCCAATTCTAATATCTAAAATCTAACACTAATTATAAACAATGAAATTACACCATCGCCCAATTCTTCTCTTATTTTAAAAAATGAATAGTAGTGAAAATGACTGGTACAGAAACAGACCTACTATAACTCAGAAAACAAACTTTGAAAGCAATCTCAAACCCAGGCATGGCAGTACATGCAGGAAGATCAGGCTTTCAAGGTCAGTCTTGGCTACATAGCAAGTTGGTGGCTAGCCTGGGCTCCAGGCAACCATTAAAAAGAAACAACCCCAAACTAAAATATACCAAAGAAGACCAGATTTCAACAAGAAAATATGTGACAGTCTTTACATTTACAATGTAAACGTCACAGGTTTGCTTACCGTCTGCTGGAGTCCTAAGTTCTAATTTGACACAGGGCTGCTGATCATTGCTGAACTTCGGAGCACATGACCAACAAACCCTACTTATCAACAGAGAAGAGTGTGTGGCGATAACAGCAAGGTGACTTTTATACTTTGCTCCTTATTAAATATTCTACTCTATAAGTTACTTAATTTCTCCAAACTACAATCTGTTCATCAGTAAAACTAAGGTAATAAAGAACATATTCATTCTTCAAGAACTACTTTATCCAGAACTAGACTTATATCCTTTTTGAGAACACGGCCAAATTTAAGAACCCTTAAAATTCCCTTATCTTCTCATTCAGTGAGTTTCAGAAACTGATTCCAATGTGTCAAACAAGTGGCACACACCTATAATCCTAGCATTCAGGATGTTGAGGCAAGAGGATAGAAAAGTTCAAGGCCAGCACTTGGTCTACAGAATGGGCTTGAGGATAACCTGAACAAGCCTGAGGCGCACAAAGAGACAGTTGATAATTACCAAAGATATATGAATGAATGTAATTATTTCTTTGGTTTGTCACAAGTCATTTAGTTCTACTGCTCTCAAAAACCAAATGCATGGTGGAGGTGCCTCAGTAACAGGGCACCTGCATGGCATTAAAAGGCCACTAAAAAATAACAACTGTGGCTGGAGAGATGGCTCAGCAGTTAAGAGCACTGACTGCTCTTCCAGGAGGTCCTGAGTTCAATTTCCTGCACCCACATGGCAGCTCACAACTATCTGTAACAGTTTTAGGGGAACACTCTCACATAGACATACATGCAGATGAAACACCAATGCACATAAAATAAATACATAAATTTTAAAAATTAAAAGAAGAAAGCTAACAGAAAACAACAATAAAAAGGTTACAGAAGAAGGTTCAACATATCACAACTGAGATATGTTGAAAGATATACATGAAAGAATGACAGCATGGTTTATAACAACAGAAAAAATATAAAGACAATCTAAATATCTAGACATGAATAATTTTTAACTAATTTAAGACCATGATAAAACATGGTAAAATAGGAAAAAAGTAGGAAAAGGGTATATATAAGATGATACAATACAAATAGTGCCAATTTTGTCTTCAAGAAAATACTGGTATGTGTAGTAAAAAGCAGCCATTCCCTCACTAGAGCTAGTGCACATAACTTCTGCTCTTGACTGGATCTGGAGCCAGCTCCTCTCACCACGTGCTGGCTGGCCACCAATCAGGACACTATCCTGAGTTCTGTGAGGCAGGTCCTTCCAACACAAAGATGATGCAGTAACTATAGAAAACTCAGCAGCTAATTTAGAAATCCGTGTGTCTGCCAACACGAGAACATCTCCAGCTAAGTTCTCAAAGAAAGATTGATAGCCAAGAATGGCATTTTTCAGAAACATTATCAATATCCTCTGTCCAGTAGCTTTTTCTTAGACAGAAAAACAGGCAGTGGAAGCCTGGCATGATGACACATGCTTGGAATTCAAGCACAAGGAATTACGATTTCAAGGTCAGGTTGGGCTACAAAGGGAGACACAATCTTAAAAAGCCCACGACCAAACAGATAATCAAGTGGGCAGGGACAAACAAAAGAAACAAGAAGTTCTCTGCAATTGCAGAAAAGTAAGAAGATAAAGAAGAGAAGGGAGGGGGAAAAGGCAAGGTCTCTAATTTTTATCAAAACAGTCACTGTCTAGGATGGTGACACAATCCCTACCACACATTTTCCTATCTGCAAGGACTACAAACTACCAACTGCAGACTGAGAGAGATTAAGTCAGTCCTTCAAGAAAACTCTTCTCATACTAATTTTCAAGAAAATCAGTTATGGTACTAGCAGAGAATCATGTGACCTATGATAAGTAAATTACTATCTCAAATTTTATTTCAGAATTAACATAAAACCAGAACTAATTATAAACCACTAGTCAAGAATCATAAAGATGTTAAGCATTATGCCATATATCTCAAACATTAGTCTATTTTTAGTTTTGTGATATTATCACAAGTTAGAATTCTGTAATTAAAAATCAAGAACTTCATCCTTCTGTAATGACTGAACATAGCTATTTGCTACAGAAGAAACCAAAGAATACCACATGGACCTTACTAAAGAGCAGAGTGTGTAACAGAGAGCATCATATGCTACAGTATTATAACTAGTACCTGCAGAACACAGTTCTTGATTATAAAATAGAAATGGTTAAAATTCTTTTTTTATAACTGTATGATATATAAGAGTTAAAGAAAAGTTAAAATGAGCTATATATGGTGGTATATCTTTAATCCCAGCACTCAAGAAGCAGAGACAGGGGAGCTCTGGGAGTTTGAGGGAAGTCTACTCTACACAGCCAGTTCCAGCCAGCCAGGGCTACACAGAGACCCCCACCCATTGAGTGAGTGAGTGAGAGAGAGAGAGAGAGAGAGAGAGAGAGAGAGAGAGAGAGAGAGAGAGAGAGAGAGAGAAAACCCCTAACAGCATCCCTACATTCTGAATCACATGACCTGGAAAGCATGTTTGGTTGGTCTGAAATGGAACCAACCTAGTAGACATGCAGTTTTTATTTTCCTTTCTGTTTAATCAAGGTACCATAGACAAAAAGATAAAACACAAAATCTTCAAGACCTTGATTTTTCACACCAGTTACTGTAAACAAGAGGTTTCCAAGATACAACCAAGGCACACATTTGTGTGTATCTAAGAGGTCAGTGACTTCTAGCACTCAAATAGGTATTCATTCTTACAGGCTCATTCTATCAGACAGATCCAGCAGAAACTGACACCTGGTAAGATAGTCAAGGAGCTAACTCAGGGATCCTAATATGAAAAATATACTAGAAATACACTAGAAACACTTCTAAGAGGTTCAAGGATATGCTGCATCATTGCATAAAAACCTGCTTTCTCCTGTCTTTTTATTTATTATTACCAAATCCGGAAACCATTTTTTGAGGCAGTTTTACTTGACCACCACCCAATTTCTATTGTGACAAATTATTCAGGACCCAGTATCTTCAACCATTTTAAATGTTCAAGAATTTAATTTACTACACCTAGACAACTGTGAAAATACATTGTATATTTCTGCACTTCAAAGCACAGCTACAGTACCCCAAAATGGCCCAATCCTGAAATACCACTCCCTTTAAAAGACACATGCCCAAAACTACTTTGAATCTTTCCTTTAAAGCTGGCAGCTTAAAAATAAGTACCCATAAGGAAACACAAATTCATACATGTTCTTACTGGAAGTAACAATTTATAATATTCATTTTTAAAAGGCAATACACTTTATATGTTGCAACACTCTCTCCAGACCTGCATTTCTGCTGCAGTCATGAATAAACACACTTCTCTGAAGCACTGAGTGTCACGATGCATGAAGCATGCACATAGACCTGAAATGGATTTGCATTACCTCCAACCTTAGGGCCACCTGCTGAACCAGGCTTTCTCCCACTGTTGACAGGATTTCCAGATGTTTTAGGTGCAGGAACCTTGAAGGCTGAAGCAGCTGATGATGGCCTGTTTCCATCCACTGATTCCTCATCATCAAAGCTTTTATCTACACAAAGCATAAGAAAACAGATACTAGGCTTTTTGCATATTCCAATAAGACTCAAAATTAAAACAGAGCTATAAATAAAAATCATTATTTAGGTAGGACACAACATAAAAAATAAAAGTCCTTTGAATAAGTATTTATATATTGAGTAACACTTTACAAAATAACCTCTCTAATTTAAAATAAAAATACCATATTGTCATATTTCCTACACATACATGTCAAAACATTAAAGTAAACATATCAACTTTAGAGCAGTCAAAGCATCTCCCTTTTTTGATGCTCATATAAGCATTTTCTGCCAGCCCCTCCCATAGTCAATCTTCCAGCACGCCCTGCCTTATTCCTATGCCCAGATTTCTGCAACTTACAATCACAGATCCGTTTGCAAATCAGCCGCCTCATTCCTCCGAATTTCCCTCACCCTAGAATAGCTCCTAATAGCTCACATGGCCAAATACAGTCAATTTGATACTAATCAAAGATTCTATCAAAAATAGATAGAAACAACCACAGAACCACCACTGAGGTTTGTGCCGGCATTTTTCTTTCTCTTCCCTGCCCTAGGTGCTGCAACAGCCAATCAGCTGCAAGGTGACATCATCTTATGGCAGCTACAGCTAGATGAAAGGTAAAAATTCTCCATGCCTCTAAAAAAATCCTCTATGCAATTACAATGTATTCTCTATCAAAAACGTAAAAGCATTTCATACTAAAGGTCTGTAAATCTAGATTTCTTTTCTCTTAATACACATGAAAATCCATGCAATTAGGACATTAGGTTTTAGGCAATAATCACTGTGCTGTGTGCTACTGCATCAGGAAAGCATGGGAACAGCAGGGCTCACTGCTACACATAATTAACTCTGCCTGTAACCTCACAATGTGCTGCCTACAGAAAGACAGAAATGGGACCCGACAATCTCTTGTCTTAAGTGATTCTCAGGAGCTCTGCAGTTTCCTTCTGGAATATTCACGACCACACTGCTATCATCTCCTCACATACAAGCTCACCGACCTCCAGCCAACTCCTCCCTCCCCCACTCACAAGAGAGATGCCATGGACTATGCTGAGAAACGGTTTTCTCTAGGACCCTGCACAAACCCATCCTGACAAACAAGATGGGTGAGGTAGAGAAGCAGCTTTACCACAGGCTTTAGACCAATGTCAGGATCTCCTTCCTGTCCCTTCTGTATCCACCATACAAATGCCTACTCATCCAGAGTAAGTAACCTCCATGAAGATATACCACCAGTGTAACTATTAGATAGAGGCAAAGAAAAGACCCCAACAAATTTTAAGACCGTTTATTAGGGGAAAAACAATCTAAAATCATGTTCCATTTCAGCAAGTGTTTTGTTAACATCACTTCTATCCCCTCCACCCCCCTGCATGCCAAAATCATCTTTTAAATACAACATTCTTTTACCATAACACAATTAGGGAGCCAGTACAGAAAAAATTAATGAGCTTAAAACTTGAGCTTTAAATATATCACTCTATTAAGAATACCAAAACAATTCAAAATAAACTTTCTTGGTTCATCATTATAGTCAGACACACATACCCAGAGACACACACATGACAGAATTGACACAAAAATCTACAGAAAGTCAGGCACTGAAACAGAGGAGGCAGAAGTTCCCATGGAAACGGTGTTCCCTTCCTATGCATACAAGAACTGAAAAGATAAGTGTCCCTATCATTAAAAAAAAAATTAACTCTTAACATTCTCATGCTACTAAGATTTTTTTAAACTTTAACAAAGCGAAGCATACAAGTCCCAAGAAACAAATAATAAATTTTCACAAGATGAATGTCAGTCTAATCAGTACCCAGCTGCATCTTGTGTCTTCTAAGCACTCTCCAAATCCCTAACTAAGCCAGTCAGTCTTAAATCCCCATACAGTAATACAGAAGTGGAGTATCTACTGTGGCCTCTAATGTCTCTTCACTAGACAGGAAAAGAATACTGGAAGACTCATTTTGTTGCTTATAGCTCTGCTATATCAAAGTATCACAGTTTCCTGGTGCCCATTCCACTGCTCACAGACATGTGAGCTATTGAGAGTTTGCAGTTATTATAAAGCTGTGTTCTTGAGAGAAAAACAATTAAAAAGGATCTGTGGATTTCAACATTATTGGCTAGTAGTATACAAACCACAGGTCAAGCATTTCTAAAGAATTTAAAATATTTTAAAACTATTTCAAAACTCTGTGCTTTTTGATAACATAATGCTAAGCTTCAGACCTGAAAGCATTTTGTATTTTGAATTTGGGTATTAAGGATATTCAGTTAAATATAAGCAGACTCATACAAATATTACAAACATAGAAAAAAGACCCAAAATCTGAAACACTCTTGGTCCCAAGCAATTCAGATAAGGGATATTCCACATGTAATTTATTTGAGACCAGAGGAAATCAAAGATGCATTTAGTAATATCTATGGTAGTGCTTCTCAAATGCGGTATTCAGATAAAGGCTCAAGACCACCTTATGTTTGTTAGAGATGCATTTTAAATTATGATTACACTTACTTCTTCTGTGTACCCATGTACCGTGCATTCATGTAGAGGTCAGAAGACTGCTTTCAGGAGTTAGTTCTCCCTTTCTGTCATGTTGGTCTGGGGGACTGAACTCAGGACATCAGGCATGGCAGTACCTTTACCTGCTGAGCCATCTTACCAGTCCCTAAAATGTAAATTCCTGGGTATGAATCCACCTATACTGCATCAGAAATAGTGAGCATGCGGCCTGAGCCACTGCGATTTAAGATACCTCCTAACAATCATGTGTGAGCCTCTCTTCTATAGCAGAGGCTGGTAGGTTTGCTTTTTTTCTTTTTTCTTTCTTTCCTTTTTTTTTTTTTTTTTTTTTTGGTAAGTTTTCTTTTTAATAAAAAGGACCACGTGGCAAATATCATAGGCCTTGAAATCTATATACAAATGTCCTTTTGTGCAATTATGACATGAGAACAACAAAGCAACCCACAATCTGTAAAGACACGGGGCAGCTGTGTTTCAGTATCATGTATAAAAACAAGAGGACAACTGAGACTGGTCCACAAGCAACACTCTGCCAATCCCTGGTCTAGAGTAAAAACTAAAAGAAGAGTAAATATATGCATAATTTAAAAAAAAAAGAAAAAACTGATAAAAACAGTAGATTAAATAAAGCCTGAAAGGATATAAAAATTTAAAAAGATACAATAGAAAATTACTTTTGTGCTAGACATGTGAATTTAATTTCCTGTGTGCTGAAGTACCAAGAACCATCTTTGTTTTCTAAAATAGTCTAAGGTGTGTTATTCTTTGAAGCAGTGAACTTCCAAGTTGGGCTTTCTTTTTCATTCCACTGATCATTAGATTAAGAACAATTAGGCACTAATAGTCACTGAATACATTTGTCTTACTGACTAGTTAGAAAAGGTGAATTTTTTAAATAATTTCTTTGGGGTGGGGGGAGAAATGTGTGGTTGTAACCTGAAATTTTTTTGTTCAGTTTAAAACTACATCAAGAAGTGAACTAGAGAAATGGTTTAGCAGTAAAGAGCACAGGCTGCTCTTCCAGAGGACCAGAGTTCAGCTCCCAGCACCCACAAAAAGGCTTACAGCTGTCTGTATGTAACTCCAGTTCCATAGGGACCCGACGCCCTCTACTGGCATCCTCAGGCCCTACACGCAAGTGCAGGCAAAACATCCATACACATAAAACAAAAGTAAATCTTAAAAACAAAATGAAAAACTACATTCAAGGGCTGAAGAGATGACCTGGCAGTTAAAAGTGCTTACTGCTTTTGCACAGGACCCAAGTTTGGTTCCCAGTACCAATATCTGGCAGCCCACAACCACTCAGGGAATCCAAATCACTCTTTTGGCCTTCACTGGCAGCTGCACTCTTGTGCACATGCTCACTGGATAAAATGCCTGATTTTTAAAATCTTAAAAGCAACCAATGTTTGACAACAAGAAACACAAGACCAGAGCTTCTACTTGTGGGGGAAAAGGAACAGATCCAACCCCACAGGACGTGCAAGCAGAAGTTAGGATACCAAATGACAAACTCTTAAGGTTAAAGGGAACCATGAGTCAACCCTTATTTTCCTATTGTCTAATTTTTTTCCACGGGAGGCACACCCAGGGGCTGGGGGGTGGCTCAGTGAGTAAAGTGCATGCTATACAAGTGTAGGACCTGAATACTAATCCCTAGGACCCACATAGAACTGGGTGGGGTAGCACATACATCTGTCACCCCGGTGCTCCTATGGGGAGATGAGATGTGCTTCTGTGGGTCAGCTAGCCTGGCATATGCAGCAGCAAACACCAAGAGACCTGTTTCAAACAATGTGGAAGGTGAGGACTGAAAACCGAGGTTGTTCTCTGAGCCCACTCCCACATGGACTCACTAGCAGACACACATGCACACAACACCTCCACCACCACCAGTATCATCATCAAGGAATCAGAGGACAAGAATAATTGAGCGGGATGAAGGAGTTATCGATCTGTCTGATGGACAAGGTGACATGATGAAGAAGAGGAGAAATTCACAGATGGAGGAGAAGAGGGAGAAGAGACGGAAACAGAAGAAACAAGACACCACAAGCAAGAACAAGTGTGAACAAGCACTAGTAACAGGTGTGCTTAGAACAGCACATCTCCTCTGTGAGTCCAAGATTGTAAAGAGGACTAGAGGGTAGGAAGCGAGAGCTGAGTGGGCTGCGGTGCTGTCCATATGAGGATTAAAAAGGTAAAGACATGGAATACGACAGTCAACAAAGACGGAAGAGGAAGAGATGACCGAAACAGACAAGGGGGGAGAGGGAAGACATGAAAACGGAGAGGTCATGGAGGAAGTGGCTGAGATGAGAAGGGAACTGGAAGGCGCCTGTTCTGGAGTCTCAGGTCTGGTTCCACAAGTTTTGAGTAAATTATTTTTTAAAATGTCAATTTTCTAGTTACAAGAAGCTCCTTATCCAACTTATTATATTTAGATGCATTCACAAATAAGAAACACTAGTTTGTGCTTTATTACTTAAATGAGAGAGAAGGATAAATAGACCAGAAATAGCAATAAAGTTTTATTTCTAAAAAAAAAAAAAATCTTACATTAACTGTGGCAAAGCATGATCATTTCACAAATCTAGGAAGTAGGTACACAGAAATTTGTACTGAGTGCATGCCTCTGCTATGGTTACTATACTGCATAATAAAATAATCTTAAAAGTAAAAACAACAACAAAAATCAAAACAAAAAAAACCCCAATAACAACAAACTAAACCCAAAAAACTCTTAAACTCCTTGAAGGCTTCATAAAAAGTAAATGAAAGCAAATTAATCCCCCCCACACAAGCTGGACCAAAGTGCAAGAAAAATGAATTGTTTAGTAGCTATTAGGCTGTGTGGTCTGGACAAGATTTAGGAAAACAATAAACTGAATTGTTCTTCTATCTGGGTGGGGGCAGAAAGAGAAAGAGATGCAAATAGAAGAGGATGAAGAAGAGAAGGAAGGGATAAACTCCAGGAGGGAATGGAGGAGACTGGAAAAAAGAAATATAGGAGAGGAGGAAGGAAGAGAACCAGACCAAGTGCAGAAGGAAGTTCAGCCTGCCTTTGCCATCTTGAAAAGCATGTGTGGAGGCTGTGGGAGCACTGTGCTGCTGGCCCCCAATCCCACTCCTACGCCCAAAGCCAAAAAACCTCGGAGAAGCAGGCTTTGTTTGGTCTTTTATTTTTCTTCAGTAGAACTCAGTTTATTTTATATCTTTTAGGAAAACTTAAACTTCCTGTCTAGCACTCGAAGACTCAGCCAGTCTTTTCAAGGATTTAAACCTCTAAATTAACATTCATATTTCTTGCATGGACTCTTTCAAGTCCATGTTACTTAGGGTTATATGTGTATAACAGACGTTTTTAACTATGTTTGGTATGGAATGAAAAAAGACAGCCAGGTAATTCTTCAGTTCTTAAAATTAACATAATTGAAAGCTTAGACTACAGAATAGGTGAAGGGTTTCTTTTCTCTTTGGGTTTTGGAGACAGTGTCTCACTAAGTAGACTTGGCTGGCTTGGAACTCACTATATAAACAAAACTGGTGGAACTCCTCATAGATATCTACCTGGTTTTGCCTCAAGAGTAAAGTTTTCTTTTTTCTTTGCTTTTTTCTTTTTTTGGTTTTTCGAGACAGGGTTTCTCTGTGTAGCCCTGGCTGTTCTGGAACTCATTCTGCAGATCAGGCTGGCCTCAAACTCCACCTGCCTCTACTTCCCAAGTGCTGGGATTAAAGGCATGTGCCACTACTACTTGCCAGAGTGAGTTTCTGAATAGTCAAATTAGTATCGAAACCAGTTCTGACATTACTGTGGGAACATTACTGGTCAAACTAGAAAGCACTAAACATATGATATATAAAATTGGTTTTAAAAATTTGCTTTGAGATGGGTGGTGGTGGTGCACACCTTTAATCCCAGAACTTGGGAGGCAGAATATTATGCATAAATTGGAATCTACCTTCAAGTTTAGGTTTTTAATAAACATGTAAAGAAGACCTACACATATTAAAGGTGCATTTCGTCTCTGGTAGCTACATAAAACTGATAGCAATGGGAAGGGTGAATACTTCACAACTGTAAACAACCTTAAAAAAAAAAAACCCCACAAAATTTGGTTCAAAGTTTAGCTACCTCTGTGTAACACAAACAGTGCTTGAAGACAAGTTTCATCAGTCTTTGATGTTTTAAAATTCTTGATACAAATGCTCAGTTTTACTATCGAATACTTTCAGCATACAAATATAGAATATTTTCTAGTTGTTATTAAATAGTAAGTAAGGGAGAATTGTTCCCTGAGTGTTAAACTATTGGTCAGTAGGCTGTTTATTACTGTTATTTTCTTATCACGTTTTATTGGCAAAATATACTCTGTGGTGGGGCTAGAGAGATGGCTCAGCATTTAAGAGCAGTGCTGTATTTCTGAAGGACCAGGATTCCATTCCCAGCACCCACACAGCAGCTCACAATCATCTGTAACTCCAGTTCCTGGGGATCTGATGGCCTCTTCTGGCCTCAACAGGCACTGTATGCACATGGTGCACAGACATACATGCAGGCAAAACACCCATAACTCAAAATAAAATAAAATAAAAAGTAAAGGTGGTGTGTGTGTGTGTGTGTGTGTGTGTGTGTGTGTGTCTCCAGTGCTACTTGCTGTGGGATGTTCTGTATGTTTAATGTGTTGCTCTGATTGATTAATAAATAAAACAATGATTGGCCAGTAGCCAGGCAGGAAGTATAGGTGGGACAAGCAGAGGAGAATTCTGGGAAGTGGAAGACTGAGGCAGAGAGATGCCGCCAGATGCCGCCATGAAAAGATGTTAAGATAAGCCACGAGCCACGTGGCAACTTATAGATTAATAGAAATGGGTTAATTTAAGATATAAGAACAGCTAGCTAGAAGCCTGCCACGGCCATACAGTTTGTAAGCAATATAAGTCTCTGTGTGTTTACTTGGTTGTGTCTGAGTGGCTGCGGGACTGGCGGGTGAGAGAGATTTGTCCTGGCCATGAGCCAGGCAGGACCAGAAAAACTTCAGCTACAGCTACTTGCTGTAATTTCCTCAGTTTTTCCAAAGCCTGAGATTTTAAAGGTAAATATCTGGGATAGCACCATACCAATGTGGTTTCATCATCCACACACAACTGCCCTTGTTTGGAAAAACTTTCTGGAACACTGACTTTGCTTCCACCACAATGAATTACTGGATACAGTATTTTATCTCCTGAAATTCTGTTCTTGTAGCTTTAAGCATTTGATCTGTAATTATCAAGATTGAGAGTTCTTGAGTCAAGCCTTCCAGACATCTCAGCTGCTGCCCAGGATTTGTCTTAAATTCATTTGGTGGCAAAATCTGAACTAACCTAAACTCAGTTTATGGCAAGACATAATGAAACAAACATGAGTCTATTTGTTCTTTTATTCCACTCAGTATAAACCCGCACACATTAACAACAACATGCTTGATTATAGGGCACTACTGCCTTAGGCCTGGCAGGAGTTGCTACATAGTCTATGAAAGAAGACGACTGGTCCCCTCAAGGTTTCTTCTTCTTCTTCTTCTTCTTCTTCTTCTTCTTCTTCTTCTTCTTCTTCTTCTTCTTCTTCTTCTTCTTCTTCTTCTTCTTCTTCTTCATAACCCAGGCTGGCTTCAAATTTGCAATCACTTGCCTCCATCTCCCACATCCTGTAATTACAGGTGTATGCCATGACACCTGTTTTCCCAGGTTTTCCAATAAGGATTTATGAGTTTCTGTAATTTTAATCAAACCCACACACACACACACACACACACACACACACACACACACACACACACACACCACTTTTTCACTTTTTTTCTTTTTTATTGAAGACAGGCCACAATTTCAAATGGTTTTTAAACTTTCTGCTTCATGTTTAGGATACATGTACTCCAAAGTAACTGTGTCTAAGATAGAAAAAAAAAAAACACAAAAAGTTGTTCCATCTCACGGGGCAAAAAGAGCAAGCCAAAACTCACATACAGGTCTCACAGTATTAATTTTGTGCAGGTTTTCTTCAGTCAATCAACTAGTTCAATAAGAACCCTAATACGAGGGATTTACACACATAAAATACACTCTCCTTCATACTAACTAGTTTGGTATACCACAGTTCCTCTTTCACTTGAAGCTATATCCTTCCTTATTCTAATTAAAACAAGCAACAGGACTTTGGGTTTCTGGGCTGTTATACTCTTGCATAGCCAATGAGGACCAGTGAGCATGGTCCTTACTTAATGGCTAAATTATCAACAGGTTAGTAAACAAGAGACCTTATAACCACCACTCATGTCTAAGGAATCTCATGGAATGCTCTATTACTTCTCCTCTGTCTGTCTCCACAGGTTCCACCTCAGTCCTTTCTGGTGGCAATTCCTATTTAACCCAGCCACCATGTCCAAAAGTCTTCTCTCTACTCCACATCTTTTATAAAGCGTTTCATCTATTCTCCATGTTAAGTATCCTCAAAATGTTGACAAATTTCCAGTGCTCACCTCTGGCCTAGAATATCTGAGTTCCAAATCTATATATCCAACTATCTTTGACCTGTCCTCTGAGGAAATCATCCCCTATAGAGATATCAAAAGTGTCTTCAGTTTAACACAGAGGACTACACCAAAACTATTTTTAAGTCTTCCCACACCAGTGTGATAAATGATAAATGATAAATCACTATCTCTGCTACTCAAGCTCCAAGTGTGGAAATGCACCCTATGCATTCTCCCATGCCCACATCTACCATCCACCAACAGTTCTTGTCCTATGTAACTCCCAGCAGCACTGGAAGCCCACCTACTTCTCGTGACTTCTGCTGCCACTCCTAATCTGAAGCCAGACCTGCACCACCCCGTCTACAGCACTGTACCAGCTGCTTTACTGGGCTCTCTGTTTATATTCTTGACCTCCTTTCAAACCACAAAGTAGACAATGTGGTACCCTACAAAGAATTTGGATCAAAAGATACTGAAACGATAAACACAAAGGGAGCTATATAAAGGATGGACTTGGTCAATAACTAGATACAATGCTTGATATTAATAACACAAAGACAGTCAGATATTGTACATCTTCTGACAGAAGTCCAAGTCTGGATCTGGTGCCATACCTCCTAATCCTTCCCAAAACAGTTCCACCAGGTAGGGACCAAACATTCAAATATATAAGTGTATGGGGACCATTTTCATTCAAACCACCACAGCCACACGAAACAGTACTTTTGAAAAATCTATATCAACAAAACAAAACACCCAAATCAGACTTGGTTTTGATCAAGCCATCTGAAGCATTTTCAGTCTTCAAGAAATACAGTAGATACAAACACAGGTGTGATGGTACATGCCTGAGATCCCAGCTCTTAAGAGAAGGCAGGAGGCTCAGGGTTTCAAGATCATCCTCAACTGCATGAGACTTCCAAAAAGCCAAACACATGAACAAAAGAGTAAACAAAAAATAATCAAGAAAAGCACTAGTATAAGGCAATTACCAAGCTACAGTATGGAAAATACTCACCTGACAGATGCCAAATAAACGTCAAAAAGAGAGACCGACTCTACTGCTAAGAAATGTGTTAGTCAACAACAGTGGGGAGCCTAACTTGAACCCTAGTGTAATAAACTGAAAAAAAAAAATTATAAAGCAACTAAGACCTAAACACTGAAATTATTAAAAATTATAATTTGAATCACTTTATTTTCAAAGTCCATACAACAGAACCCAATACTATAAGCCACACTGTAAGAGTGAACATGTAAGCAAAGGGCAGAGTATGTGGGTAAGCCCCTAAAGAACGTCAGCACTACCCAAAATAGTGAGTTCCAAGTTAAGTGAGAGAAAAGTAAGGTGGAGAGCAACAGAGGAAGATACTCAACAGTGACCTCTGGTCATGTCACAATAGGGCACGCACACTTAAATTCATGTGCTCACACCCATGCACAACATATACATAAATATAATAACAATTATTATTATTATTATACAATAGAAAGCTTTCCACAGCTAAAGTAAAAAATCTTCAGAAAAAAAAGCTGGTAAAAAGTTTCTTAGACAGGCAGTGGTGGCGCACGCCTTTAGTCCCAGAACTCGGGAGGCAGAGGCAGACGGATCACTGTGAGTTTGTGGCCAGCCTAGTCTACAGATCCAGTTCCAAGGTAGCCAAGGCTATACAAAGAAACCTTGTCTCACAAAAAAATTTTTTAATTTGTCTTTAGCTTGAAAATAAATTTTCACTAAAATTACTAGAAGTTGAGACTTCTAAAAATTTTAAAATATAACTGAACAATTTAAAATATATATTTAAAGACTTTGCTGGGTTTTTCCCCCTTTGAATAATTCGGGAAGGTTATCTTTAAAGATTCAAGACCTTCAATGATTCAACCAAGAGATAATCACAGTTTAAACAATAAAATTAAATAACAATTTATAACATTAAATAATGTCATGAAATATACCAAGATAAATATAAACGAGGTTCATGAAAGTTAGAAATTGTACAAAAATTTGTCACTTAAATTTTTAAGCCAGCAACTGTTAAGTACAAAGAAAAGCTGTAAACCTTTAAAGAGTCCACTTCATTACCGATACCAGGTTTGAAAATATGTGGCTACTGACACCCAACACTCTGCACCCAGCAGGTAAATGGGGCTGCCTCAGGAAGACTTGGATCTGTTTAAAGGTACCTCCCAGAGCTGCACCAAAGGTGGCTGGCTAAGGCCAGCAGTGACTACTATTAGCTTGCTTTATTTTTAGCCACTGGCTAGTTTCAATCTTAGTTACTTACTGTCTTCTGTCTTACATTAATGCTAATGCAATTTTTTAAGGGCTTTGATAGAATAGACATTCAATCAGTAGAATAAGAGAGACGTTGGACTGCTTCAAGTGGCTATCAGTCTCTTCGGGCTTTTGAACACTTCCTGAAACATCATCTCTCCTTGGACTGTTATGTGCACTGCTGGCTTTCATGAGTCTCAATAATACTACTCTTTTATTCCTTGTGATTTATTTCTCTCCATATGCTTTTTTTTTTTAATCCTGTCATTGATTTTAGTAGAAAACACTGTCCTTACATCAGCAAGTGAAAAGGCAGGGTTCGTTCTGTGATTTACATCATATAATCCCAGTGTGTCATAAAGACTGTTCAGGAGCCTGGGAGGGGATCGTTCCAGCAGTAATTTCTTGCTAGTGGTTCAGTCCTCTTAAACTAAGTTTAGGTAAGTCTGAAGTGGTCCTAGAAGCAAAAGGATCTCACAGAAGAGTGATCCCTAAAAATTCATGATTATTTTTTTTAAAGACAGGATCTCACTATGTAGCCCTAGATGGCTTAGAACTCATTATATAGACCAAGCTGGCCTGAACTAACAAAGCTCTCCCTGCTTCTCCCTGAGTGCTGGGATTAAGGGAGTTTGCCACCATGCCTGGTGCAGTTACATATATTCTTAAAACATTATTTTTTTAATAGATTGTATTGAATGCTAAAAATTTAGGAACAGTCCATTTATAACAAAACCTTATTTCTTTCCAGCCACTCTGCAGGAACAACAAAAGGCCAAATTCCTTTCTCATGCTTCTGGGGCAGATTGCAGGCCTCAGCACCACATAATAATCCTACAGGTTTTTAATTAACCCTCTCTGATTTGACTGCTGAGAGCATAATATTATACAATTACTCAGATGTTTGGTTTTATGCTTTAGGATAAGAATGGAACAACTGAAGTTAAAAGCATCCAAAAGCTACCCTCAAGAACTCACCAAGCGGTGGGCGGTGGTGGCGCACGCTTTTAATCCCAGAACTCAGGAGGCAGAACCAGGCAGATCTCTGTGAGTTCGAGGCCAGCCTGGTCCACAGAGCAAGATCCAAGACAGACACCAAAACTACACAGAGAAACCCTGTCTAGAAAAACCAAGGGGAAAAAAAAAAGAATTCACCAAGCATTAAGCCACCCCAGAACCCTCAAGGACTCACCAAGCAACAAGTCACCCCAGGATCTCATAAATCTGAGTTGACCTTGGAATAAATAAAACTGCCAATGACATAACTGAAATACCTAAAGATCAGCTATAAACAAAGAAAAAGTCAAATGATTTGGCCAAAGACGCCAAAAGGCAGACTGGAAAGACAGCTCAGTTTATAAAGTGCGTGCTTACTACAAACACCAACCCGTACCTAAAACCTCACTCCTACCCCCGGGCGGCTCAACAGGTAGATCCCAGGGCCCTGCTGGCCAGTCAGTCTAGCTCAAACAGTAGGCTCCAGGTTAGTGAGAAATCCTGTCTCAGAAAGTAAGCAAGAGCAAAGGAAGAAGGCACCAGTGTCAACCTCTGGCCTCCACCTGCACAGGTAAACAGACCTGCACAAATAAATAAAGCAAGCCAAATGACAACTCCCAGAACACACACACACACACACACACACACACACACACACACACACACACACACACGTCATATGAAGATGACTAGTGTTATCAGAAAGCAGCCATGTTTGATAATGTGGATAATTTTTACTGATATGATTGGTAAATTATTTAAACAATTAATAATATCAAGAACTGAAAAGAGGGGCTGGAGAGATGGCTCAGTGTTTAAGAGCACTGGCTGTTCTTCCAAAGGACCCGGGTTCAATTCCCAGCACCCACATGGCAGCTCACAATTAACTGTCTGTGGCTCCAGTTCCAGGGGATCTGGCATCCTCACACAGACATACATACAGGCAAAACATCAATGCACATAAAAATAAATAAATTTGAAAAAAAAAAGAGCTGAAAAGACTGTTGGTTAGTAAGTATTACTGTTGAGAATGTATATAATAAAGTATTTCTGGAGTATAGTTACAGCTATCACAACTTAAAGTGAAATTTTTGGTCCTAAAATGCTACTTACATAGTATTTTGAAAAATGCATGTGTCTGTATTCACATAAACAGCCTGTACAAAAGAGCCTTTTTCCTGAACAATTTAGGAAAAATTATATGTGGCAAAGAATGTAAACTTTCACAGAAGATGAAATGGTTATACAATATCTATACAATGGAAGGCTATGCGACAGTTTAAACAAATGAGGCAGAGTAACACATGATGGCATGGTATTAAAACACTTCATGTGTTATTGAGCAGACATAGCAAATGTTGAAAATATATTCAGAATGACTGCTTTCAGGGGATACAGCTTAACGGTAAAATAACTGGTCAGAGTAAATGAGGCCCTGGGTTCCATCCCCAGTAGTCTCCTCCCCTAAAGTAAACAAACAGCAATCAACACAAAATGTTTAAAGGAAGGTTTGTTAAAACACAATACAAGGCATGAAAAAGCATGCATAAAATATAAACAAGTTTAAGGGATTTTAGCATTATGATCATTTCAATTTTAAAAAGATGATATTTACATAATAAGTCCACAGTTAAAATTTTAAATGAGTAAATAGGTTAGGAATAGTGCAGTGCACTTGCTACACACATTCATGTGAGATGGTGCATGGTGTGTGGACGCACAAATTGTATGTGAGAGAAACTCATGCGCAGAGTAGCCATACCAAACATTAAGACTGCTCATCCTGACAGCCTGCAGGTGTATACACATGGCTTTATTATTCAGACTTCTAAGGATTTTTTAAAAAGGCATATTTTAATCCAACAAAAGTGTTACTATTTTAAGGAAGAGAATTAGTTGGAAGGTTACCCTCTAAGCTTTACAAGAGGTCATTACTTTGAATTTAAAAAAAAAAAACACAAAAAACAATACATTCCTAAACTGTCTGAATGTATTATTTGGAAAATAAAAACCAAGTAAAGAAACATGGATGGCCAAAGAACTTAGAATTTAAAAAAAAAAAAAATTTGATATAAGCCAAAGCAAACGCAACATTTAGTTGCCTAAAAATTAAGCATTTTTGTTTTGTTTTATCTTCCTAAGAAACTTGGCAATGCTCTTAAGTATCTGAGAAATTAATTTGATATTTTTTACCTTAAAAATTAATAAAGTGTATTTAATTTATTTATATAGGGTCATATAAAAGTTACATAAATTCTCAGAATCACTCATAACAATATGTACAACAATCTACTATCACACTTTTATTTAAATATACATAAGTATTTTAAATGACTATCAATAACAGCAACTTGGTGAGTTTGCAATCTATTCCTAATAGCACCAAGAGGACCAACTCTCAGACAGAGGTTATGATTTAGTCATAGGAAGGCTGACACTATTAAGGCTTAAAACCTACAAATCCAAGCAGAGGTCCTTAAGTACGTACACACGTACACACACACACACACACACACACACACACACACACACACACACACGGCAAAACACTGTAGAACCCTTACACTCCCTCTGTATACATCTCTGATACTGATTATGAAACATACGTCTAAGCATCTTAATAAAAGGTTTAGTAACAAGGAGAAGGCTCAAATCGTCAGTGTTAGGAAGGACAATAGCAGATGCACATCTGGGGCTGTAGATTCAGCCTCGTTTGCTTTCTGTGCCTGGACCTGGAACATACCTTTCAGCAGGTCTCAGTTTCCTAATCTGTGAAATGGAAACACCAAATATCTGTGTACTTCACTAGTCATTTGTACCTGAGGAGTTAGTGTATATAAAGTATATCAAAGTGCCTTTGAGAAGTATAAAGCACTATAGAAATAGGTGTTTTTAAAATTATCCTTACCAAAACACCAAAAGATAATTTGTGATCATATTATGTCCTATATAAATTTCTTCAAGGATGTTTACTAGAGACACTGACAAATCACAGGCATACTAATTAATGTAGTATCCATGGCAAGCCATTTTGCTTCTGTAAGTATTTTATTACCACAGAATTCAAATTCTGTCAAATACAGCAGGAAAGATGTCAAGCTGGCTCATCAAACCTCCCTGCCTAAATCTGCCATTACTCCAAAGGCCATATTCCCCCTCCAGAGCTTCTGTACACATTTTGTGACCCTTCCACTAACCCTTCATAACCAATACCAAAGCCTGAAGAAGCCGTGCTTGGGTTGCAAGGTAAATTTCACCTTCTGTTTACCAGACCCTATAGTGACACATCAAGTGAAAAAAGGCACACACACAAGCATAAATACCCGGCTGCACACAAACACGTACATGTCCTTCATTCTTTAGGGAGAAATGTATTTCTTATACAGCAAACAATCATCACCTTAAAACGAAGTGTCTAACACAGCACAACAAGAAAAAAAGATCATACTCACCATCTCCCATAGCCATTCAGATGGTCCAGGGAGCTCTTTCAAACCAAGAGGTCAAATATCACAGCAAAATAAGTGTAGCTCAGTGCCTGCGCCACTGGGCTCGGCCTGCAGCCTACAGGCACCGGGAGCACTGTGTGACCCAGGCCGCGCTGCAGCTCTGCACCGCAATAGCCAACAGCTGCTACTCCACTTCAAAATAAAAGTCTGGGGTCTTGCTGAAAACCCTCGTTTTTTGTTTTTTTTTTTAGCAAAGCCTAGCAGAGCTTCATCAAAATTATTCTTTAACTGCACATATGCTGTTAGATACACGTTGTGATGTTTCTCCTTGTACCGGATGTCTGAAATTTAATCTAAGAAAAGCTCTGGGAGCCAATAAATGTCATCCCACGGGGGGACTTTTAATGCAATCATCAAAACACAAGGCATGTGTTCAGCAATCATTTTCTGCTTCCCTAAAGATATCCATGTAATCAGTAGCAATCACATGATCTGATGGATTAGCTGGTTTGCGCCTTTTAGGAAAGGTTTTCATCCTTTTGTCATTACCTTTTAATATTTACAACAGAAGACTGCTAGAAGTGCACAAACAGGAATAGCCCAGTTTCCATGATTAACTGCTCTCATTATGCAGGAAGCATTCTGGCTGCCGTAAACAAATCACGTCAAAGACAGCCCATCAAAGGCAGCTCTGTGCACGGACAGCAGGGCCACACGGAACAAAGCTTGCTTCTGGTGGAGACAGAACTAGCCAGTGCGCAGCTGCAGGGGAGCTAAGCACCCTCTCTCCAGGCTGCACGGCCATCACTACATTATCCAGCTCTGAGAGGGCCCTGGGGCTCATGGCCGCACAGAGATTTGTTATTCAATCAACCTAAGAAAGGAGCTTCTCCACTCGCCATCAAAGAGTATGCTATGAAAATACACAAAACCAGCTGAAGTTACGGTACTGACTCATATAAGCTGAATACCAAGGTAATTTTACAGCCTGAAGCCTAGCTCCGATGTTACTTTACTGCCAGCCTCTAAGGTAAATAATTCTCCTCCTGGCAACTGTCTCAAACAGAAAAACTGGAAATTACCGTGATTATAAGCCAAACTGTAACTTGGTCCAACAAGCACATCAGACAAATTATACACAGTGTTTTCACAATGAAAGGGGAAAAACAGAACAGCCGCAGCCACCAATACTGTTTACATCTCTGTTAGCATAGGAGATTATCTAGAAAACCCCATGCCAACCCCAGGCCCCATCGCAATCACAGGAGACCCCAACTTGTAGTCTTTTCATCTTGGGCTGGTGTTGGCTGCTTCTAGCCACAATATGCTAGTTTTAATTCCATTTTCTTTCTAATAATGGAGCTAATTCTGCTGCACTTAGGGACTTTACCAACTTGCTTTTGTAACATGAAAATTAAAGTCCAGCTTCTTAAAATGCTCAGGAAAAACAAATGTGTATTTCTCACTATTTCCTAAACCAAATGATTATATGGTCAAATCTGATGATTTAATTTAGTGTTCTTGACTCTGCTCAACTAGTGCTTTTAAAACTAATGTCAAAGAATTTAATCAGAGCTTCAAGAGTATTGCAATGGCAATTATGAAAGAAACCAGAGACGAAAGCATTATGTACAGCTATGTATGCACCAGGACCCATGAGAAGAGCAACAGAAACAGGCTTTCTCTGAACAGTCAAGCCAAGAAGACAGTGTTACTCCATGTCACCCACCCCAAGTACATGGCCTTCTCTAGACCAAAACTCTTCATGGCTCCCACCTCTAGGACCTATCAAAAGTTCTCCTGACCTTTTGGACGCTCGGAGCATAGTTCTGCTCACTTGTTCAACACTCCTCAGACCCTGTCTCCTTCCTGCTGACTGGGCTCCAGGCATCCCTGGTCTCTCTGTGTTCTTCAAATAACCAAGTCCTGTTTACCTCTGGGCTTTCATTTTTGGTTGTGAGACTAGCCTTTAATGGCTGAGTCATCTCTCCAGCCCTCACCTCTGAGCTTTCATAGTCACTATTTTCTTCTGGCCAAAGTGTTTTCCTTACAATTATTCCTTGACTGGTTATTCTACGTATCAGGTCTCAACTGAAATATGTATCAAGAGAGGCTGAATTAACATCACTGAATTACTTATCATTTCAGTATTCTATTTTCTTTACATAATGACCGTTCATATGATGACTCTTAAAAAGGTTATACCACCTTTACAAAAAATCCCCTGGGTTTTACAGTTTATATTTTTCACCACAAACACTCTAAATCATTATAATGTAAGATGCACTGTTCCATTATTACAGTCTCAGGCAAAGACATAAAACAGTATTATTTGCCATAATAGTTTCTGGTCACAGACAAGCACGTGGAACAAACTTAAAACTCATACCATATCTGAAGAAGCCAAGATAATTTCCCTTGGGTAGGGACATCACGCGAGAAAGAAGAGGTAGCATCTTCAGGGGTCATCATTCTACTGTGCAAATGACCCATTTCCACACATCTTCACAGTGTGCATTTATTTCACCCTAAAATGTTTTGTTCTCTATAACTTCACTTTTTAGTTTGAGTATGTGATAAAACAGAACTAACAAAGGGCTGAAAATTCTGTGGGTCAAAGAAAGTACAGAAATAAAGAGTTGAATTAACTTTCAATAAATTACTTTTTACATGAACTAGTGGTCTTCCTATTGGGGCCTATAAAAATATTTTCATTGCTCAATTAACAACTGTTTTAGCATTCCTGGGGACTGAACTGATAGCTCTGTATATAGGTGAACATTCCCCCTAAGCTCTAGCTCCAAACCCAGACAAGTCCTGAACTTAGCTCCTGCTCCCTCAGCCCCACAAGCAGCTGAGATGGCAGGCCGGTTCCATCAGGTGGAGCGTGTGTATAAAATGAAGCAGAACTGAGATCTTTGAAGACGTTTTAAATACGGATTTTGAACACATGTATTAGTACACAAAAAGAGTCGCTTGGGAAGACAGACAACACATCTGAAAGCACGGGAGTGGATTTTTCCAAGAGTCACCAACTAATACGTTTTTGTATACATAAACATTATTCACGTATCCTGAGTTAGAATAAAATGCAACATAATTTTCCTTCTTAATATTAGTGGAAATCTTTTTTTTCATTTACTGATCTCCTACTTGGCAGCAGGATCTTTAGGAAGAATGCAAATTTCCTGAACAAGGAATACTTGTACTCCCCCAGTGCCATTACCACACTAGGTATCTATTTGACATGAAACATAAGGCTCCTGCAGTGGTCCAGGGGAGCACCAAAGAAGACCTAAAGTATCGATAATGATGAGGGAAAAACAAGCTGACAGGACATCAGTTCATGTATCAGAGGTAGAAAGGATCGGTTAGTTAGAATGAAAAATCAAGTCAAGTTTCACCTTGGTGGTATGACTGACTGAAATAGCTACACTGGGGAAGAAATAGATTTAAGGATTGAGAAGAGAAACAGTCAGGCCTGGCAGCGCATGCCTATAATTTTAGCATTTTCGAGGTAGAGACAGGAGGATCAAAAGTCCAAGGCCATCCTCTGATACACAGAATTAGAGATCAGCAGGGCCATGTGAGATCCTATAAGGGATGAGGGGAAAAGAGGGGAGACAGAGAAGAGGGGGAACGGGGATGGAGAGGAGAAGAAGGTGGAAAGGGTGGGGGAGAACAGGAACACACAAACCGTAACACAAACAGGATTGTTTATGGATATGATAAACCTGAAATGAATGCCTATTAGGCATCCAAATAGCAATGTCATCAAGACCACAGGCTACCAAAAGCAGAGTATAAAGAAGAGATGAACAACAGCTAGAACTATATTTGGGAGTCATCAGCAAAGTCTTTGGTCTGGACTGGATCAGTGAGAGAGAGATTAAATCACAGGAGAGGTAGCTTGGGCCCAAAGATTTGCCAACATGACAAATGGGCTTCCTTCTAGTTTCCTGTTGTTAACTAATTCATAAAGGTATTTTCAATGACAACATAATACAGTCATTCCTCTGTAACAACAGGGGACTGGTTCTAGGAACCTAAGGATGCTCAAGTCTTTCTTATATAAAATGGTATATATTTGAGATAACCTAGACATGTCCTTTCATTGCTTTAAATCATCTCTAGAGAATTCAGAATAAATGCAATATAGTTATTGCACTACACTATTGAGGTAATAATAATACGTTCCCCAATCTGTCGATATTCATCACATGCATGTGATATGTGGTTCCTGAATCTGTGGGTGAGGCATCCACAAATGTGGAGCCACAGATATAGAGTTAAGTACGCTGTCATCAAAAACATCTTAACTGAGTCAGGCAGTGGTTGCACACACCTTCAATCCCAGCACTTGGGAGGCAGAGGCAGGCAAATCTTTGTTAGTTTGGTAACAGCCTGGTCTACAGAGCGAGTTCCAGGACAGCCAAAGCTACACAGAGAAACCCTGTCTCAAAAAACAAAAGACAAAACAAATTAACCAAAAACAAAAAATTTCAACTATCTCCTACATTCAATCTGTGTATTAGAGACAATTTTAAGTTTCATATTCAACTACACTTGCAATATTTACATCATAATCTCCAAGACAATCTTTGGGACACCCTCAAAAAAAAAAAAAAAAAAAAAAAAGCCAGATTCTAACCTCAAACTATTGTATTTACAGAGAGAGAAAAAGGAGAAAAAGAAATGGAAGAACAAAAAGCCTGCCCTTCTCAAAGTAGCACGAATAATCTCATCAAACAAAACAGCAATCATGCTTTCAAAATGATCCACATTCAAACAGTGACTCCTTTAATTTTATACTACATACCACAGACCTTCCTCAGTTATAACCAAATAGTGTGGAGCACAAGGAACGCTATGAAAACCCCCAAGTCAAAAACACTTAACAATTCCTCCTTTTCCTGCTGTTCTGGTTTCTACAGACACCAACAAAGATAACTACTAGACTAATTAGGATGCAGTTCTTAAACACCTTCTATTCAGAGGAAAAATGCGAGAAACAGCTGTCTGAGGGGGAACTGGCAGCCATGAAGTCACTGTGTGCTTGGGACCTAAGTTTAGGTTAAGGTACACATGATCCGTAACACCTAATTGTCACTCCACCCGACTCCCTGAACACAACAAAGCCCAACCTCAAGGGAAAAAAGAAGAAAGCCTAAATTACATTTTAACTAGTTTTCCTATTGTATGACTTTAAATTCATACAACAAGATTTTTCTCCAATATCATTTACTCTGTCAAGCTAACCCACATTCTGATGTGACGTTGCTTTCCCACTTGAGGAAAAAAATGATTATCTTTGGGAGTAGAATATATTCTTCACAAATATGGCCAATGAATACAGTCTAGGTAGATGTTACTCAGTAAGACAAAACACAACTTACCAACATTTTCAAAAAGGAAGGAATCACAAAATCAAGTAAATGCCAACTTATCTGCTGACACAGACAGCAATTCCAAACCTCCCTGAATGCTATCTATTTGGCCTCACTCTACTTAAGCAAAGATGAGTACTGTAGTAAAGTTCCTGCTGTTTCTTCTCTAATACTGTCATTCAGAATCTGTACATTGGTGAAGAAGGCCAATTGACCCCACAATTTCCACTAAAGGCAGCAAGAGAAACTAATTACTCCAACTGTAAGAACACATTTCACACATGGAACAAAGCACAAGAGGGTTATCAACCTTTAAATATGAAGACAAAAAGTAAGGCCTGAAACATTCTCCCTTTATACTACAGTCCCATTATGAAATTTCACGACCCCAGAGCTTCAGAGAAGGTGCAGATCCAGGATTCGAGAGTCCACTGTTACACCCTGTAGTTTACAAGCCACACCCTGTAGTTTACAAGCCACAAAATCAACACTTTTAAAATATACTTGGGTTGAAAACACACTTAGTGTCTAACACTTGACTAAGTCATCTCAGAAATGTTTAAGAGCTCGAAGAACTTAATTACTCTTACCTTTGCAGACACTCAAAATCATACCGCCCGAATTTTGTACTTCATCAAATTTGGCAAGTATCATTTCTAATCTAGGAATAAAGAATAAATTGTTTTTACATAGAGATGAACAGAAACAATTTCCTTTACCACCTCTCTTAGAAAAAAGATTATAGGGATTTGTTTTATCTAAACAACTCTCCTACAATTGACTCAAAGAAGACACAAACCCTGCTCTCTTCATTCATGAGAAGCCAAATACAGGCCTGATTTACATATGCAGATACGTCAATAAAAAGACAGCTTTCACACAAAGCAATTCCAAGTCTGCAAAAAACTTTCTAGTTGCATCCTTGTAACAAATCTATTCAGGCACCGTTCAAACGCTTGTAGAACTCATGCTAAAGAGACAGAAGGCAAACACAACAAGATGGAGGAAGGCAGTGACACTCGTCCAGCTGTATCTGAGGCATCTTCTGATGTTACCGATCTCCCACAACACCAATTCCACTAAATTTATATTCAAGGTAATTACTCTTTCCACACATTTGCTAATGCTTTTTTAACAAACAACCCACACACACACATTTCATGTTAGAAATGTAATATATACTCCTTACAGAAGTAAGTTAGGAATGCAGCAAGGAAAGGAAAGAGGTAATTAGCACATACTCTGACAGTGCAGAGCATTTACATTCACATAGATCTTCCTTTGGGATAAAACTGGATCTTGCTGACAATATTTTACTATAGTTTGTCTTTTCTTTAACTTTCCAACCTATCATTCTATGACTTTTTCTTCAATTAATGACATATATCTCGGCAAGGAATGAGAACCATTGTTCTATGGCTTTTAACTGCCAAATGTTTTTCTTTGGCTTACTCCTACATTTC
Source organism: Peromyscus eremicus (assembly GCF_949786415.1). Classification (NCBI taxonomy): domain Eukaryota; kingdom Metazoa; phylum Chordata; class Mammalia; order Rodentia; family Cricetidae; genus Peromyscus; species Peromyscus eremicus. The sequence goes on along the minus strand of NC_081422.1, from coordinate 107,503,927 downwards.
TTTCACAACTTTATTTCCTAAAACATTTTACTAAGTCTTGATCCACATTTTATAATTTCTTACTTAAAAAGTGAGCCTATAGGGAGTTACTTTTTGAAATGTCAATATCTAACTTTAATAGAAATAACTAGCCAGGAGGTGGTGGTGCATGCCTTTAATCCCAGCACTCAGGAGGCAGAGGAAAGCAGATCTGAGTTCAAGGCCAGCCTGGTCTACAGAGTGAGTTCCAGGACAGCCAGGGATACACAGAGAGTCACAAACAAACAAACAAACAACAAATGTTTTAAAAGTACTAAATTTATTTCAGTTGTTTAAAAAAAAAGAATAGAAAAGAAAAAGAAGAGGAAAAAGAAAAAGGCTAGAGAGATGGCTCAGAGGTTAAGAGCATTGGCTGTTCTTCCAAAGGGCCAGGGTTAGATTCCCGGCACCCACAGAGCAGCTCACAGTCAGCGGTAACTCAGTCCCAGGGTATCTGATGTCCTCTTACACCCTTCACAGGTACTGCATGCACATGGTGCAAACACATACATGCAAGCAAAACACCCAAACATATAAAATAAAAGAAAAAATACGTATTTTTTCCACTAAAATCTCCTTGAGGATTCCTCATAAAGTGATTTCTAAACCTTGACCTCACCTCCAATCCCAACTGATCCAATAATTACAGCTATGTATGTATCTGCATAGGAAAAGACACAAGCTGCTTCTTCATCCTACAACATAGTGTCTTCCCGGGGTTGAGCAGATTAAGTAGATAAGATGTGGGCATGAGATGCAAGTGAGCACTGAGACTGGAAGCTGACACCTTAGAACGAGTCCAGATGAGCCAGGGACAGAAAAGAAAGCAGTGTGTAAGGCTATGAGAAACATGAGACTGCATGGGTTCCCTCGGCAACACTAAAAGAAAAAAAAGAAGCCTGAGACCAATACTTTTCTAAAGATTAGGAAAATGGGAGTAGGAAATTTGAGATAGAAAGCTTAGAACAAGCTGAGGAGGTGGGTGATGGGTGGTGGGTGCATGCCTGTAATCCCAGCACTTGAGAGGCAGGAGGAGGAGCAGGGGCTCCAGGTGAGCCTCAGCTATCAAGTGAGTTCAAAACCAACCTGGGCAGAAGAACCCAGCCTGTCTCCAACAAACAACAAACAGAAAGTTCAGAAAGGGTCTAGCATGGAATTAAAATCTTTTATTTATTTGTTTGTTTGTTTGTTTGTTTTATATGTATTGGTGTTTTGCCCTGGGTGTCGGGTCCCCTGAAACTGGAGTTACAGACAGTTGTGAGCTGCCATGTGGGTGCTGGGAACTGAACCTGGGTCCTCTGTAAGAGCAGCCAGTGCTCTTAACCACTGAGTCATCTCTCCAGCCCCTCAAAACTCATTCTTAACAGAATACCTTTTATTTATAATCTAATGAAAAATGAAAAAAAGAGCTGAAAGAAGACTCTAGGCCCTTTTGGACAACTGTACGTGTGGCTGACTGTAGCAAACTGAATGGAAAGAAAACACAGCAAAGACAAGGCTGTCCAAGAGAATGTAACACGTCTTAGGACCCCACAAAATCCTGGGAAGGCTCAGATTTACAGGCCAAGGGAGACAGACCTGGAAAAAGCAACTCTACCTCAAGTGCAGTCCCAGGTTCCAAGTTCATAGTAAATTAGGCACGCGGAGGTGGCGGTGGTGCACACCGTTAAACCCAGCACTCAGGAGGCAGAGCCAGGCAGATCTCTGTGAGTTTGAGGCCAGCCTAGTCTATAGAGCAAGTTCCAGGAGGGCCAGGGCTACACAGAGAAACCCTATCTCGAAAAACAAACAAACAAACAAACAAACAAACAAACAAACAGAAAAAGAACAGTAAATTAAGGTTTATGGTGATATTTTATTTGTGATGAAATGTGATTTTATTTGTATGTTAATAAATAAAGTTGCCTGGGAGTCAGAGCTAATAGCAAGCCATTTAGCAGAAGTCTGGCAGTGGTAGCACATGCCCTTAATCCCGATCACATGGCCGACAGAATCTCTGTGTGTTCAAGGACACAGCCAGCATGGAGACACACGCCTTTAATCTCTGTACCAATCATAGAGACCTGGAGATCTGTATAGACAGGCAGTGACAAAGAACTCATATGGTTGGGTTTAGAACCAATGAGAGGGCAGAACAGAAAGGCAATAAAAATACAGACACACAGGAAGTAGGTCTCTTTTCTTAGGGGAAGGATGGCGGCGGCTGGTAAGCTAAAGGCGATTCGCTAGTGCTCTGACCTCTTGGGCTTTTAACTATTTGGCTCTGTGTTTCTTATTAAATAAGACTCTTTAGAACTGTTTGTATCTACAATGCCGGGCAGTAGTGGTGCACGCCTTTAATCCCAGCACTCGGGAGGCAGAGCCAGGCAGATCTCTGTGAGTTCGAGGCCAGCCTGGGCTACCAAGTGAGTCCCAGGTAAAGGCGCAAAGCTACACAAAGAAACCCTGTCTCGAAAAACCGGAAAAAAAAAAAAAAAAAAAAGAATTACATCTACAAAGGTTAGGTGTTCAGAGTCATCTGCTTTGGGCTTTAGTGAGTGAGACTTCAAATAGCATACAACTCATGGCATTGAAGTGTCTTTCGGAGCTGGGATGTAGCTCAGTAGAACACTTGTGTAGCATGTGTGAGGTCTTAGGATTTATCCCCAGTGTCACAATAAAAGAAAATGAAATGGACAACTTAGTGGTTCATAGTATATCCCGAGTAATACCACCATTATCATAATTTTTACATTTTATCATAAAGAGGAACACCCACATACCCACTAGCAGCAGTTGTTCCTTCCCTATTTTCTCTCTTCTCCCCAGTCCTAGGCAATCATTAATCTATTTCCTATTGCTGTAGACCATACCTGACTTATGAATTACCACATCTGGTCATTTAATTCAAATGGAATCATAATGTGGAGCTTCTGATGACTGGGTTGATATTCCACTGTATGAATATAATGCACTTTAATATCCACTCACAAGTGGATAGACATGTAGATGGGAGGTATTTCCATGGTTCTGTGACTATGACTAATGCTGTCAGGAACACTTACATAGAGGTAGGTCTTTGTAGAGACATGTTTTCCTATAACTTGCTTGTAGAGCTATGAGTGAAACTTGCTGGGTCATGTGATAGCTCTACAATTGACATTCTGAAGAGTTGTAAACTGTTTTCCCAAGTTGCTTTATTATTATATGTTCCCATGAAAGTTTCATCCCTTTAGACTTGAACTATCCTATGGTGGTGAAAAGAGGTATGTAGCTTTGTTTTGTTTTTTGAGGTATGTAGTTTTGATCAGAATTTATTACACAGCTAAATGATATTCGGCATCATTTTATGTGTTCATGGCTATCTGTATATTCTCTTTTAAAAAGTATTTAATTCGGATCCTTTCAAAATGGCATCACCTGTCATTTTACTGAGTTGTCCTTTATATAGTTAAGATACAAGTTTCATATATTTGAAAGTATTTTTCCCATCACATATAGGGTTTCTTATAATGTCCTTTGTGGCGCATTTTGAATTATTACAAAGTCAATTTTTATTAAATATACCAACATATTTTTAATTATTTCTTTTATTTTGGGAGGTAATATAATTAAATCATTTACTCCTTCCTTTTCCTCCCTCCAAACCCTCCCATACACCCCTGTCTTTCAAATTTATGGCTTTTTCATTAATTGTTGCCACATTCATATATGTGTATAAACACATGTATATATTCTTAAGTACAATCTGCTTGGTCTGTATAATATTACTTGTGTGTGTTTTCAGGCCTAACCTAAAAGGCAGGTATTGGGTAACCAATTGGTGTGCCCTTCCCTAGAGAAGCCTATTTCTCCTGCTCACATCATATAGCTGCCTGTAGCTCTTTGTGTAAGGTTGAGGGGTTAAGTCCTTGGAAGATCTCCCCTAGGGCTCCCTCCTTCATTAGCAGGTCTATTGTTGTTGTCCTGTTCAGTTCATGTTTAGGAAGCCATGTTAGTGAGACTTCATGGGCAAAGCTTCAAACATTACTAGAAGACACCATCTCACAGTAACCTTCCTGATTGCTGGCTGTTACTAAAACCTGTCTGCCCCTCTTTGGCAATATTCTGAGCCCTAGGTGTAGGAGTTGCTTTGTAGCTGCATTTATTCATTGGAACTGGGCTCTACAACTCTGCATTCTGATTGGCTGTGGTTTTCTGAAATGGTCTCTGTCTGTTGCAAAGAGAAGTTTCTTTGATGAGGGGTGAGAACCACATTTATCCGTGAGTATAAGGACAATTATTTGGAATGTAGCTAGAGATTTTGGTACTAAACCAACCAGCATTGGTTTAGTAAAGTGGTGGTTTTAGGTTCTCCTCCAAGATCCATGACTTCACTAGCCCTGGGTAGACGACTAGGCTTCCAGTATTAGGCATGATTTCTCTTTTTGAATGGACCTTAAATTCAATTAGAGAGCTGTAGGGTTACTGCCAAGGTATACATGCCACTATTATATCCTTAGAGTTACTGTGTCCTTCTGGTCACTGTTGTGCTTCATAGGCATCATAGCTAGGTAGGACTGTTGGTTGCTTTCTTCCTCTGAAAGCTGCATGGTGCCTTGTGGTACCATGAAGCTAGCTAGTCCTTAGGCAGGAGGCTTTCAGATGAGTTCCAGTACAGGGTCCTTTGTGCCTAGCATCTGAAAGCAGTGATGCCTATAGCAATAGGGACTTAACCTTCCACTTCCATAGGGCAAACAAGGGCAATGGCAACAGCCTGTAATATTTTAGGAGTCTCTTGGACAACCTGACCAACAATTCAAAAGAAGGCTTCTGATTCCTGGTGTTGAAGATTTTGTCAGATGGTCTTGGCTCATAGAGGGAGTATGGTCAGAAGGGGTAAGAAATTTCATTAAAACTATATGTAAATATTTATATACAACTTTAATGTATATTATAGGCTTTTTGAGGTAGACTGTTAATAGTATGATTCCTATGACTTTTTCCAGACATCCCTACTATTATTTTACCATCTTCTCTCCTCCTGTAGTAATCTCCCCCTCCCTAGTTAGAGCCCCACCACCACATCTTTCCCATTTCCCCATCAGATGATTTATATCCTGCTAATTCCCTCTCTACTGATCCACTACCTACCCAAGCTCTACTTTAAGAATGGTCCGTTTTCACTTTCGTGGTTTCTGCAGTTACTCCAGTATAGGTATCACACTTCAAGATATGAAGCTAGGAGCCTTTGATGAGACATTTGTCCTTCTAGATCTGGGTTACCTCATTCAATATATCTTTTCTAGTTCCATCCATTTTCACGATTTCATCTTTTTCTTTATAGCTGAATAGTATATGTATCCATTTGTCAACTGAAGGACATTTAAGTTGTTTTTATTTCCTGGCTGTTGTGAATACAGCAGCAAATGAACATGGCCATGTGTAGTATGATGTCAAGTCCTTTTGGGTATATGCCAAGGAGTGGTACAGCTGAGTCATATGGTAAATTTATTTTTAGCTTTCAGAGAATTCTCCACACTGGTCTCCATACCCACTGCCCCAGTTTACAACAGTGAATGAAGCTTCCCTATACAGCAGGCCCCATACCTACCCTCTGGCATCTGTTGTCAGTTGTTCCATTGATCTTTGCAGTTCTGACTGGGGTAAGGTAAAATCTCAAAATTGTTTTCATTTGCATTTCCCTAATTACTAGGGATGATGAGTATTTTTGAGACATTTCTTAGCCATTCTGTTTTTCTTCTTTAGAGAACTCCCTGTCCAAGTGCTAGGCCCACATTTTTTAATGGGTCATTTGTTTTTGATGGGTTGTTTTTTTGAGTTCTTTATACATTCTGGGTACTAATCCTCTATCAGATTTATAACTAGCAAAGATTCTCTCCCATTTTGTAAGCTTCTTCTTCACCCAATTTGTTTTTTTAGGTGTGTAGAAGCTTTTTGCATTTGTGAAGTCCCACCTGTCAGTTGCTGGCCCTAATTTGGGGGCAAATAGAGTTCTATTCAAAAGTCCTTTCCTGCACCTATATCCTGTAGGTACTGTCTAGGCTTTCTTTTAGCAGTGCCAGTGTTTCAGGTTTCACATTGAGGTCTTTGAGCCATTTGTAGTTTTTGTGCAAAATGATAGATATGGGTCTAATTTCATTCTTCTATATGTGGACATCCAGTTGTCCCAGCATCATTCAATGAAGATGTTTGCTTTCTTTCTTTTGTTTTTTTGAGACAGGGTTTCTCTGTGTAGCCCAGGCTGCGTTGAACTCACAGAGATCCACCTGCCTTAGCCTCCTGAGAGCTGAGATTAAAGGTGTGTGCTGCCGCCACCACCACCTGGCCTAAGGATGCTTTTTCACGGCTTATGCTTTTGGCTTTTTTTTTTTTGGGGGGGGGGGGGGTTCGAGACAGGATTTCTCTGTGTAGTTTTGGTGCCTGTCCTGGATCTTGCTCTGGAAACCAGGCTGGCCTCAAACTCACAGAGATCTGCCTGGCTCTGCCTCCCGAGTGCTGAGATTAAAGGTGTGCGCCACTGCTGTTTTTGACATCTTTATCAAATATTACATGGCTGGCTGGGTGGTGGTTCCAGGACAGCCAAGAAAGGCTACACAGAGAAATCCTGTCTCAAAAAACCAAAAATAAAAAAGGAAAGAAAATGGCTGAAGTTACAGGTACTCATGTTTGGGTCTCAGATTTTGTTCTACTGTTTACCTGTCTTTTCTTGCGCCACCACATTGTTGTTATTACTATGGCTCTGTAATACACGTAGAGATCTGAAATGATAATTCCTCCGGCACTGCCGTTATTTTATGGGTTATTTTTGCTGGTTGCTTTTTGTTTTGTTTTATTTTTTTGCTCAGGATTGTTTTGGCTACCCAAGGTTTTTTGTGTTTCCATATGAATTTTAAGATGACTTTTTTTTTTTCTATTTCTGTGAAAAATGAGATGGGTATTTGACCAGGATTACACTGGCTATGTAAATAGCTTTTGGCAAAATAGTCCTTTTCATAATATTAATTCTACCAATCCATGAGCATGGGATGTCTTTCTGTCTTCTATTGTCTATTCCTACGTCTTTCTTCAGAGGTCTGAAGTTTTCATCGTAGAGATCCTTCCTCCCTTGGTTATGTTTATTATTAGATATTTTATTTTCTTTGAGACTATTGTGACTGGATTTGTGTCCATAATCTTTTTCTCTGTGTCTTGTATTGGTATAAAGAAAAGCTACTGAGATGAACAGAAAAGCTATTGATTTGTGCAAGCTGATTCTGTACGCTGCCACATTGCTGAATTTATCATTGATAGATCAAATTTATTAATATTTTTCCTTTGGTGCATATGATTTGGTTTCAAATGTTTGAAAATGATCTAATAATTTCTAAATGGTTTATCCCTTTAGCTCCTCTCATTCATTTTTAGTTAATCTTGAGTGATGCTGTTAAGGAGGATGGAACTCTGCACGTGGATATCTGGAGTACACAGCAAGCATCCCTTTGCTGTTCTGCACTGTCTGAACACAGCTGATGTGTATCAACGACCCATGAAGATAAGAGTTTATTTCTGGATTCACAGCCATGTTTCGTGACTCAGGGGGAGAGCACTGTGTATTGCTGAGCTAGTACACTACTGTCAGCATGCATCTTCTGAAGAACATCTGACAGAGAATGTACCTTCAAATTATTTTTAAAACTATGATTGAATTGTTCTCCAGTTGTTTGAAACCAAGAATGGCTTTAGTATAAATAGGAGCATGAACAAAACATAACTTTAGAGAGCTCTATCCAACATGAAGTTTGGAAACCACAAAGAAAGCAGCAGGAAAATTAAAGTTAGAATGTAGCCATCATGACAAAAGGGTATCAAATGAATCCTCAGCATAAAGTCAGTTCTTGACACTGTATATGGGGGAAAAAAGAAAAAGAAAAAGGGAGGATAAATGAAAAATAAGTCATATTTTACCCTGTTGAAATTTATGATTTCTTTGATATATTTCTAGTATATTAATGATTCAAAACATTACTATAACAAGCTCAAACATCAAAAAGAATACAAACTCTCCTGCAGACTGGAAAAAAACAAGTTTCACTAGACACTTGAAAGATGAAGCTCATGCATCCAGTCCCTTGGTTTCCTCCTCCTGTTTGGGAAGCATCATCAGGAGGGACATCACAAGCACGGTGCATAAATAAACACAGACTGGAGTCAGGAAGGGCAGCTCCTCACCAGGCTCTCAGTGCTCCTTTAAGCACGACTAGTCATTAAAAGCATAAGAGAGCACTGAATCAGCAAGGGTTGGGGCTTTGCCTTAATATAGGCCAAGATGGGACACAGAAATCTCCATTCATGCTGAACATGGTGGCACATGACTGGAATCCCAGCACTCAGAAGGCTAAAGCAAGAGGATTATGTAAGTTCCAGGCCTGGGCTAAGGCATAAGGTATTGTTTCAAACAAACAAACACACACACCCAGAATTCTCCCTCCATTCATATAGGAAATGACTAAAAACTACAATAAAATGAAGAAGTGACACACAAACAGAAATACCATATTACTTGGTTATACAATTCTTAAGTAGACCCAAAAGGCACTAAGTCATCCTACCCCTGGAAATAATTATTTATTGCTGCATTATTTATAATAGCTAAGAAGTGGAAACTCTTAGATGCCCATCAACAGATGAATAGATAAAGAAACTTTGGTATATATACACAATGGAAGTTTATGCAGCTATAAAGAAAAGTAAAATTGTGACATTTGCAAGAATATAGATGTAACTGAAAGATAACACATTAAGTAAAATAAGCCAGATTCAGAAAGACAAATACCACCAGGCAATGGTGGTGCATGCCTTTAATCCTAGCACTCAGGAGGCAGGGGCAGGTGGATCTCCGTGAGTTCAAGGCCAGCCTGTTCTACAGAGTGAGATCCAGGACAGTCAATGCTACAACAAGAAACTATCTCAAAAAACAAAACAAAACAGAAAAATAAATACCATGTTTTCTCTTATATGCAGATCCTAAATTTCCAATTTTGTGAGTATCTATATGGATATATACATGTTTGTATTTAAAATGTGAAGTCGCCGGGCGGTAGTGGCGCACGTCTTTAATCCCAGCACTCGGGAGGCAGAGCCAGGCGGATCTCTGTGAGTTCGAGGCCAGCCTGGGCTACCAAGTGAGTCCCAGGAAAGGCGAAAGCTACACAGAGAAACCCTGTCTAAAAAAAAAAAAAAAAAAAAAGATTAAAATGTGAAGTCATGAAACTAGAAAGATCATCATAAGAAAGGAAGAAAGGATCTTAAGGTTGTGGGAGTAGACAACAGTTTATAAACAAGAAGGCAGAGGGGTCTGTCCAGGCGAAGGAAGGGAGCAGGCAGAGATGACTAAAAACAAAGTATAATGACACACAGATGAAAATGCCATCAAAAAACCACTCTATTAATGATAACCAAAAAAATTAACACACAAAAAAGACCCAGCAAGATGGTTCATCAGGTGTGTTTCCTGGCCAGCCTGATCACCTCAACTCCTTCCCTAGAAATCCTATGATGGAGAAAGAACTAAGTCTTACAGACTGCCCTGATCTATGCATAGGTACAATGCTTTCCCCACACTCACATTAATCATTTTTTAATTAACAAAAAAGCCATGTACATGAGGGAGAAAAAAAAGCCCCACACTGTCAGAAAGTAAAATATCCAGTCACAGAGTATAAGACAAAGGGAACATCATGCAGTTAAGGAAGCTTGTATCTACAACACAGGAAGATGTGCCCCAAGTCCAACTTTTGAAGACACAGTAGAGACTGGCCAGACAGCTTAGCAGTTAAGAGTGCTTGTTGCTCTTCCAGACAACCTGGGTTCAGTTCCCAGCCAACTACTTGGGGTGGCTCACAACTGCCTGTAACTCCAGATCCAAGGAGATGTGATGATCTCTTCTGGCCTCTGTAGGTACGGACATAACACATGACATATACTCACAAAGAAACACACAAATAAAAATAAAAAATAACTGAAGAAAACAGATAATCCAGATTAACAAATGGACTAGAAACTTGAAAAGAACACTTCTGTAGAGAATATATTCCACTGCTGCGGTGGTACATACCCATCACCCAAGTACTCAGGAGACTAGGGAATATTTGGAAATATACATATATCTCATAATGTGTACACGCACACACATATGAGAGAATCCAAGGCCAACCTGGGCTATACACCAGAGACCCTTGTATCAAAAACTAACACACACACAAAAAAAAGTTAAAAGTTTATCCATGCCCCACCCCTCCAAAAAAAAAAAAAAAGAAAGAAAGAAAAAGAAAAAAAAGTTAAGAAAATGCAGACAATTGATAGCCACAACAATACTAGTGGGAAGTAAATGGCTACAACCTGAGCTCTAGGGAAAAGATGTTAGGAGTAGCCATTAAAACAATTAGGGGGGAAAAAATCACTTTGCCCAGCCCACCTTTACACTTAAAATGCCCAACTGATTTTTAGTTTTAAATCTACATACTTAAAAAGCTCATGAGACTCAATTTTTAGGAGTAGTAAGATAGCTTAGTGGCAAAAAGGTGCTTGTCCCGAAGCCAGATGACGTGATGATTCCCCCATGTTGTCCTCTGGCCTTGCCACTCACACCCCAAATAAAATGTAATTTAAAAGAGTATAAACTCTTAAGAAAAAAGAACACCTATCAATAGCCTACAACTAACATTTTTTTTTTTGGGGGGGGGAGGGACAGGATCTCACTAGCTCCAAACTCACAGAGATCCACCTGCCTCTGCCTTCCCAGTACTGAGATTGAAAAGGTGTGCACTACCATTCCAGCAACTAACATCATTCTTAATGTTAAGAAACTAGACATAGATCCCAAGATCAGACCAAGGCAAGATTGCAACCCCACTCTACTCTCTTAACAGCACATAGGAAATAATAAAGACAAGAAAGAGAAATGAAAAATATACAGACAGGGAAAAATAAAACTATCTTTGCAGGTGACAGGATTACCTATGGAAAAAATTCTAATTCACATGCACCCTACCCTGGAAATATTAAGCATTTACACAGCTGAGCTGAAGGAAACCTGAAGCTACATAATCGCCAACTACCTAGGTACGTTACTTACTTCTACAAACTGTTCCAGAAAACTCAGGATACACAGATGCTATGGATCCCCGCCGGCCTGGAACACTCTATGCAGACCTGGTTGGCCTCCAACTCAGAGATTTGCATGCCTCTGCCTCCCAAGTGCTGGGATTAAAGGTGTGTGCCACCACATCTGGCTCTAATATTTTACTTTAATAAAATGAACAAAATTACAAGTTTAAAAATCTGTAGCAACAGGCCAGGCATGGTGCCGCACACCTTTAATCCCAGCACTCCAGGAGGCAGAGGCAAGTGGATCTCTGTGAGTTCAAGGCCAGCTTGGTCTACAGAGCGAGTTCTAGGACAGATGGAGCTATTACAGAGAAATCCTGTCTCAAAACAAACAGACAAACAAACTGTAGCAAAATATAAAGTTAAGAAGACTTACCTAGCAGGGGGGATATCTCTCTTACACAGATCAAACCTCAGTTTCTCTCCTACATGTCTATAAATCTCCACTATAGCCGATATTGCAGCATTTCTCACCTGTCAAAGAATTTAAGACATTTAAAAAAAAACTTAGATGTGACACATACTTCCTTTCAAGATAACAATAAACTAGCAGGTCAACCTGACACTCTAAGTTGATTTTACTGTCTTTTCAGTTCCTGAGGGAATTATAACATGACATGTTATTAATGGAAACCCCAAATCACAGTTTGTCAAAAAAGCCCTAGAAAACCCATCTTAAAAGGAGCAAGACCTTAGTGCTGGAGCACCTGCCCAGCACTTGTGAGACCTTTAGGTTCAATCCCTACTACCATCAAAAAAAAAGGAAAGAAAGAAAGAAAGAAAGAAAGAAAGAAAGAAAGAAAGAAAGAAAGAAAGAAAGAAAGGAGGTAGGAGGTGGTTAATAGAAATCTGTGAATAAAAGCTACCAATTGGGATTTCAAAAAGTATAATTTCATTAACCTAAAGTACAGTTAATTAATTTTCCTGGAATAAAATTGTCTTTCAAAAATGTGTACTGAACTCAAAAAGGTATTTTTACATCAGCATTTCTAAAATTATTCAGAATAGCCAAAAGGTTAAAAAAAAATTTCTATTCCCATATGTCTATATACATAAAATGTGATGTCTGTGTTACTGGAAAATTATTCAACCTTAGAAAGAAGAGGGAAATTCTGACACATTTTGCAACATGGATAACTTGTGGACATTATACTAAATGGGACAGATCAAAAAGGACAACTATTATCTGATTTGCTTCCACTAGGTACCTGGAGTAGTCAAATTATGATGAAGAATGGTAGTTGCCAGCAGCTGGGGGAGAGGAATGGGAAGTTGTCTCATGGGTACAGAGTCTGAGTTCTGAGGAGGTAAAAGTTTTACAGGTAGATGATGATATAGTTGCAAAACAATGTGAACGTATTTAATACCACTGAAGTGTACACTTAAAAATAGTTGCAATGGTAATTTTATATTCTATATAGAAGGTGAAAAAAGAATGAAGCCTAAGAGAACAACTTGAAAAACAACATTGATTCTTTTGCACAACTCACTGTCAAAGAACAATTGAAAGCCAGGTGTGGTGGCACACACCTATAGTCTTAGCTTCCTGGGAGACTAAGGTGGGAAAAATCAATCGAGTTCAAGAGATTGAGGCCAGGCTGGGCAAGAAAAGGAGACCCTTTGTCTATAAATAAAATAGCAATTGAAGAGAGTAAAACTCTACAAACCCGTTGAGAGGCAACTAGAACTTGTAAGAAGGAAAAATATTACTCAGTGTCACTCCAAATGCCCTAGCTAGTTCATAGGTAAGGTTAGAGTAGTAGAACCAACTACAGCACAGACAGCTCAGGGAGAGACGCGCCATGGACACAAAGGCCTTCCCTATTAAACAAGGCTATCAACAACTGCAACAGTCTGGTATAAATGAACTCAAGAATGTAGGCCGGTGACATTCTACCTCACAATTAACATTAAGCTGGAGTACAGAAGGGAACCCAGGATTCTCTTAATCTGTCAAACTCAAGAACTAACCATTAAGTTCTTTCTATCTTTAATATCAGTCCAAGAACTGACAATAAACTTATCTTTGTTTCAAAATAAATAAGTAAATGAACAAACTCTGGTAGAAGGAGGAGGAAAAAGAGGAAGAAAAAGGGAGAAGAGGACTGTAGCCCTAGCTACTTGGGAGGGTAGAGCAGGAAGATCATGTGAGCCCAGTGGCTTCTGAGCAACACAGTCAGACCCTCATTTAATTAAAAACAAAAGGCAGCAATCTTTTTTACTACCCACCTTGTCTGTCTTTATTGTCATGGCTTAAATAAGGTAAGAGCACAAGAAAGGGCAAACCACCCCCCCTCCCCCGACACACACACACACACACACATACACAAAGTCAATGCTTGAAAATCAAAAAACTTTTACCTGACTATTTGAATCTCCAAATAAGATACACAAATGTGGCACCAACTTGCTGATGACCAGTGGTTGAGTTCCAAAGCTAAAAATAATTTGAGAAAGAAAAAGAGAATTTGGTTTCATTTAAAACTGAACAAAGTATCCTGATGCTTTCTTCTTGTTCTTCTGTTTTTGTTTCTGTTTTTCAAGATAAGTGTTGTTGGTTATGTTTGTTCTTTGGGGGTGCCTGCCACCCAGCTCCCAAATAAATCACACATAGAGGCTTATTCTTTTTTTTTTTTCTTTCTTTCTTTTTTCCGAGACAAGGTTTCTCTGTAGCTTTGGAGCCTGTCCTGGAACTCACTCTGTAGACCAGGCTGGCCTCAAACTCACAGAGATCTACCTGCCTCTGCCTCCCGAGTGCTGGGATTAAAGGCGTGTGCCACCACTGCCTGGCTTGGACATTAATAATTAAGAATAAGCCTCCAGCCTTAGCCTGGCTTGTTTCTTGCCAGCTTTCCTTAACTTTAATTATCCCCATCTACCTTCGCCTCTGGGCTTTTCCCGTTCTCTTACTTTTACTTCTTCTGTAAATCTTACTCTTATTCTGTGGCTGGTTGTGTAGCTGGGTGGATGGCCCCTGGAGTTCTCCTTCTTCTCTTGCTACTTCTTTCTTCCCCGATTTCTCCTTCTATTTATCCTCTCTGACTGACAGCCCTGCCTATTTCTCTCTTGCCTCACTATTGGCCATTCAGTTCTTTATTAGACCATCAGGTGTTTTAGATATGCAAAGTAACACAGCTTCACAGAGTTAAACTGATACAACATAAACAAAAGTAACACACCTTAAAATAAGATTCTACAACATGATAGAGTTTCTTTGTAGCCCTGGCTGTCCTGGAACTTACTCTGTAGACCAGGCTGGCCTCAAATTCAGAGATCCACCTGCCTGTGCCTCCCAAGTGCTGAGATTAAAAGGTGTATGCCACCAACACCATGCCTTCCTCTTTATCTCTCTCCTGACAACTTTGATGAAGAGCATGGACATACATCGTTAAAGACAAGTATCAAGCAAAGTGATGCGAAGCAGCAAAAAGTGCCGACTTGGATAAGTGTGACTCATGCAGTCCTACTCAGGGTGACTATTGCTGTGATGAAACACAACAACCAAAACCAAGTTGGGGAGGAAAGGGTTTATTTGGCTTCACATCCATCACTAAAGAAGTTAAGACAGGAATTCAAGCAGGACAGGAACCTCGAGGTACGAGCTGATGTAGAGGCCATAGAGGAATGCTGCTTACTGGCTTATACTCATGGCTTGTTCAGTCTGCTTTCTTGTAGAACCCAGGACAACCAGCCAGGGATAGCACCACCTAAATGGGCTGAGCCTTTACCTATCAATCATTGACTAAGAAAATGCTTTACAGCTGGATCTTATGGGGGCATTTCTCAAATGAGATTCTCTCCTTTTAGATAACTATAGCTTGTATCAAATTGACACATGATCCAAAGGACAAAATACTCAACAGTAGTTTGGCAACCCTGGCAGCCTATCAATTACTTAAGAAAATATGAGCATGTACTTTAGAAATAGTATTTTTTTAAATGACACTGAATCTCAATACACAGTAAAATAAAACAAGTAACTTAAGCCATCTTTTATGTTTACTAATAGTCTAGAGTCTAGGTTGAATGCAAACGACGAGAGCTAAAACTCAGAAAGGGTGCTGACTGAACGCCACAACCAGCACTTGCTAGCAGGAGGGACCCAGAGCAGTCAAAGAAGAGGAAGCCACACCACAGGAAGAGTCAAAAGAGACTACGCATTACCTACCATACTGCACAGTCTGGAAAATTATTCTAGAATAAGAACAAAAGCCTCCACTCACATTTCTTCCACCTGTATCATAGCCCTGTGATGCCTCTCCTATCAGGACTCTTGTCTGCTGCTACTAGGTGCACTGTAGAAGCCCTGACAGAGTCCTGAGAGGTACATAATTTTAGCAGTCACCCACAGTGCCTAGAGCCAACTGGGAAAGGGGATATGGGGAAATGACTTCAATATGTGACACACCACTGAGTTCAAAAGTTCTGAAGCAGATCCTAACAGAAAAAAGATTCAAACGTATTAGCACTAACAGTTCTATAACCACCAATTCTACATGGCTAAAGAAAAGAGAGACAAATTTAAAAATTAACATGATGTAGCATACAGATACAAAAGTAGCACTAAAGATTATATTTTTGTTTGGGAAATCAATTAATAACTACTTACACTTTATTTCCAGTCTTCCTTCACTTTGTGAAAAAAACAAAACAAAACCCTGAGAAATGACTAAAAGCAAGCAAGCTGTTACAGTAATCACAGGACTTACATGTTCAAGGTTTCAATCAGACATAGACACACACCCTCTCGAGATCGAAAGTTCTTGTGCTTGAAACCAGAGGCCAGCTGCTCCCAGATGTACTATTGGGAAAACAAGTAGACACATGTGATAAAAAGTCAAATAATGCATATGACTTATAACCTTACAATTAAGTCATCAGGTATCAGATGTGTTCCACATTTGGGACATTTTTCAAATTTTGGAATTATTTACATGGTAACAGTAAGAAATCTTGTTGCTAGGACACAAACCTAAACTCGAGAGTCATTTGTGTTTCATACTCACTTTACACATATAACCTGAGCATTATTTATATATTTTTAGTGCAGCTAAATTTTGACTATAGCCTGTCACATGGACCAGGTTGAAATTTTCCACTCAGAGTCTTGTTATGTCAACTAACAAAAAATTTTGGGTTTTCAGATCAGGGATACTCAACTCAAATTTATGAGGTTTTTCCTTGTTTGTTGGTTTTTGTGGGCTCCTACCCATTTAATATCTGAACCATAATTTTGAGTTTTAATTTACATACTTTTCACTTTAAATTTCAGTAGCTGTAAGGGAAATCACGCCCCATACATAGCATTTCCAAGAACACGGGTTTCTTCTAGGCTAACAATGCTGCAATTATAAGCACAGTAGTCTAGGAAGCACTCAAAAGATGCAAAACTCCATAGCAACTACAACAGACTGTCACATGGAATGACTGCAAACATCTTATAATTAAAGCTTTTCTCTTTTTAATACTGGACACAAATACAGAAACATTGGGACAGGTCATTTGGGACCTGGTCATTTTATGACTACCTAGTCTGTGGAGAGAAAGGAAAAATAAGCTTACATCAATAATGCAAAACAACTGTTTAGGTATAGTAGCAAGGACTTCAACTGTATCTTTCTAAACATACAGTAAATTTCCTCTACCCTCACCATGTGTGGGGTATGGGTGTGCATACACTTATGTGAGAGATACGTGTACATGTGACTAGAGATGTGAGGACAGAGGACCACTTGCAAGAGTCAGGTCTCTCCTTCCATCATGGATCCTAGGGATCAAACTCTGAACTCAGGCTTGTGAATTTTAAAAACCTTAACTAAGGCTGGATATACTTCAACGACAGACCATTTTCCATTGAGATCCACAAGGCCCTGGGTTCTATTGCTACCACCACCAAAGAGGGGGTAAATCTTATTTTGAATAACCTGTTTTGGCAACCCATCTCTGGAACTCTTTTTTATAAAAAAATGTTTACATCTACAGTACTATTTGTAGTAAGAAAATAAAAAACAATTTAAAATGTAAATTAGTAAACTATCCACAAAAATTTTAAAAGGCATTGTTATGAAGTATAAAATCCCTTCTAATCAGTTTCTCTTTATAACTCAGTACTCTTGCCTTATTAAACATATGTAACATTATAGTTTAAGCATCACATGATACCAGTGTAAATATTATGTGAACCTTAAGCTACCCTCTCAACTGTAGTCTACAGGTCAGTTTATTTTTACTCTCCTTCCAAGGATTTCCATGCTATGGTTTGAATGTGGTTTCCCCACCAAGGGTTTATATGTCAGAGGCTTGGTCCTCAGCACAGCAGTGTTAAGATGGAAAGACCTGGGGGCTAGAGGTTCAGTGGTTAAGAGCAATTGCTGCTCTTACAGAGGGCATGAGTTCAGTACCCAGTACCCAGTACCCACACAATAGCTCACAACTGCCTCTGTAACTCCAATTCTAATTTTTGCAGGTACCTGCATACATGTGGTATACATACATACATATAAAATAAATTTTTAATGGAAGGACCTTTAAAAAACATAGTGAGCTGGGCAGTGGTGGGACATGCCTTTAATCCCAGCACTTGGAGTCAAGTGGAGCTCTGTGAGTTCGAGGCCAGCCTGGTCTACAGGGTGAGGTCCAGGAGAGGCACCAAAACTACACAAAGAAACCCTGTCTTAAAAAAAAAAAAAAAAAAAAAAAAAAAAAAAAAAAAAAACACAAAACACAGTGAATTGCTAAAAAAAAAAAAAAGAAAGAAAAGAAAAAGAAAAAAAAAATCTTGGCTCTTAGTTTATCATAAGCGTGCTAACATTTCTGCCATCACACTGCCACCTCCCATGAGGTGATGCACCTAGGTGGACCCCATCACAGCTGGAGCTAGTGGTAAAGTATTATTTTAAGGTGAGTTACTTTTGTTTATGTTATTACATTGGTTTAACTCTGTGAAGCTGTGATACTTTGCCTGTCTAAAACACCTGATGGTCTAATAAAGAACTGAACAGCCAATAGCAAGGCAGGAGAAAAGATAAGGAGGGTTGGCAGGCAGAAAGAATATATAGAAGAATAAATCTGGGAGGAGGAGCCAGAGAAGGAGGAGGACCCAGGGGCCAGCCACTCAGCTACACAGCCAGCCACAGAGTAATATTTACAGAAGTAAGAGAATGGGAAAAAGTCCAAAGGCAAAAGGTAAAGGGGATAACTAAAGTTAAGGAAAGCTGGCTAGAAACAAGCCAAGCTAAGGCTGGGCATTTATAATTAAGAATAAGCCTCTATGTGTGATTTATTTGGGAGCTGGGTGGCAGGTCCCCCAAAAGAGCAAAGACAAACAACAAAAAGTGTGCCCACAAAACTATAACCTCCAAAGCTATGAGCTAAATACATTTTTTTTTCATGTATACAGTGTTCTGTCTGCATGTTTGCCTGCAGGCCAGAAGAGAGTACCAGATCTCATTACAGATGGTTGTGAGCCACCACGTGGTTGCTGGGAATTGAACTCAAGACCTCTGGAAGAACAGCCAGTGCTCTTAACCGCTGAGCTATCTCTTTTTGTTACAGGTGTCTAGCCTCAGACATTTTGTTATAACAACATAAAACAGACCAATACATTACTAGTACATGAGCATATATACATGTACATGTGTGTTCATGGGTGTGGGTGAATGTGAGTACAGGTACATAAGTATGTGTACACGTAAAAGTCAGAGGACCACCTTGGATATTGTTCCTTGAGTGCTATCTACCTTTTTTTTGTTTTGTTTTGTTTGTCACAAGTCTCTCACTGACCTAAAACATGCCAAAGCAAGCTAAGCTAGATTCTCTGGCCAACAAGCCCCAGATATCTGCCTGTCTCTACCTCCCATTACAGGAATTACAAACATATGCCACATGCTCAACTTAAAAAAAAAAATGGAGGGACTGGAGAGATGGCTCAGAGGTTAAGAGCACTGGCTATTCTTCCAGAGGACCTGAGTTCAATTCCTAGCAACCACATGGTGGCTCACAACCATCAATAATGAGATCTGGTACCCTCTTCTGGCATACAGGCATATTGTATACATAATAAATAAATCTTAAAAAAAAATTGACTTGTACTGAAAACTTTAAAAAAAAATGGAAAGGAAAGAGAAAAAAGACTCCTAGAGCTCAAACTAACATTCTCTTACAGACTGCTATGTACCCTGCAATCAACACATTCTTTAAGGGCAAATTATTTCTACTACATTCGTAAAACACAAGTTGTCATAAAGCATGCTTTACACCGGGTGGTGGTAGTACATGCCTATAATCCTAGCACTAGAGAGACAGAGGCAGGCAGATCTCTTTGAGTTTGAAGCCAGCCTGGTCTACAGAGCGAGATCCAGGACATAGAGAAAGCCTGTCTCGGGGGAAAAAAAAAAACAAAACAAAAAAACCACCAAGATAAAAAAACATAAAACATGCTTGACATAATCAATAGCCACTTACAAAAATAAAAGAATGTCTTCTTGTTTCTGAAAGATACAGAAATTAATATAATATTCATTAGTTTTCAAAATAAGATTTTTCAGTATCTTATAATTTGCAGGTGAGAAAAACCAGAAAATGGTGAAGCATAACTACAACCAGTACACGGTCAAATCACTTGTGTTTTTTCTTAAAACACAAGTAACTGAAAAACAGAAAACTTAAATGAAAAGAAACAAACTTACCTATTGGCACTCTACCTTAAATTTGAACTTCTTTAAAACATTAGCAATAATCCACTATTTATAATTCTACCACTCATGCTTCTTGAATGTTTATTAGTTTGCTGGATTTATCCAATTATAAAATTTCATTCAGTGCAAGCCTACCATAGGTGGTGCCACCTCATCCATCAGCTTCAGCGTCAAGTTCTGAGCTTCGTCTCGAATTTTGTCTTTGGCATCTCCCATTCTGTCTATTAAAGCTGTGGTAACTAAAGGGGGAAGAGTAAGTATTCACAATGTCACCACAAACCATAGTTTACAAACCTACAAATAGCCACTGTTTTCATAAATAATTATGAAATTAAGTTCCTTAGTCATGAGTTCAAGTGAAAACAATGAACAAATTCCAATGTACTACGTACAGTCATATCCACTTAGGACAGTGCTCAAAACCAGACAAACAGTATTGTTCTATTTGGAGGTATGTATGTGGTCAAGATCCATAGACAAGCAAGTAAATATTTTCCTCCAGATTATGACAGGGGAGACCTCTGGTAGAGTCAAAAAGCATCCTCAGGAAGCATAAACAGGGGTAGTCCAAGGACCTGGCAGACTTAAGTTTCTGAACCCAGGCATAGTCAAGGGTTGGTTTTATAATTTTTCTTTAAATTACATGTTATGCATTCTTCTTGTTGGACACATTTCACAGCTAACAAACAGAAACAAAAACATAAGCCTAAATCTAGGTTTTAAAGGAGAAGTAGAAGAAATAAAATTTAAAAAAGGGATACACTTATCTAGTTTACTTACAAAAGGTGTAATGAAGGGGAGGGGGGAGGGGTGGGAGTGGGGGTGGGGAAGCCTTCAAGCCAGGTATGGAAGGAAGCACATGCTTTAATCCCAGAAATGAGGAGGCTCTCAAGCAGCAGGACGGAGAGTTCCAGGCCAGCCTGGATTATACAGAAAGAACATGTCACAATAAAACAAAAATCAGCCCTCACAATTAAAATCATAAACATGGGGCTGGAGAGATGGTTCAGTGGTTAAGAGCACTGGCTGCTCTTCCAGAGGACCTGGGTTCGATCCCCAGCACTCATATGGCAGCTCAAAACCATTCAGAACTCCAGCTCCAAGAGATCCAATGCCTTCTTCTGGCCTCCATAGGTATCACATATGCAGACATTCATGCAGGCAAAAGATCCATATATAAAATAAAATAGTAATAATAAATGTATTCAATCATAAACCAATATAAATACTGTTCATGAATAGGAATATGGCTCCATAGTCTAGTGCTTGCTGGACAGTACAAGACCCTGGGTTCTACCCCAGCACCATTTTAACAAATAAGCACCACAACATGAGTCAGCAGGCACAATGGAAATCTTTTCTTATTTTTGTTTTGATGTAGTATTAACAGGAATCATTCAATATCTGTTAGACTGGCTATTATAGGAATCTCTGTTTTTTCTAAATCACAGAATATAATAGTAAAAAATAAATTACCTCATTTAATCCTTATAACAATACTATTAGGTAGTAAAACCAGTGTTTACTTATAATTTAGTAGTTGGGACTCTGTGTGTGTGTGTGTGTTGGCATCCATATAACAGTAACAAGGAAAAAGACACTCTGTTCCTAAGAGGTAGAATTTAACTACAAAAGAAATTCAGATATTGGACCAAATAGGGGCTCATTTTAATACTAAAAAGTATTTTAGGCCACATGTAAAATTTGATGGCATATACCTGTATCTCAGTACTAGGGGTTGGGGAAGCTGATGCAGGAAGATCCCAAGTTCAAGGCAGCCCAGGTTACATAGTGAGTTCAAGACAAGAATGGGATCTATATAGTAAGGAAAGCTGTCTCAAAATTAACATAAAACTTTAGAGCCAGCTGTGGTGGCTCGTGCCTATGATCCTGCACTCAGAAGGCTGAGGCACAAAGACAGCCATGAGAGTCAAGGCCAGTCTGGGGAACATAGGAAGTTCCAGACTACAGAGCGAAATCTTATCTAAAAACAAACCAAAACAAAAGCAATTTTATAGAATATAAACATTTAAAAACCTTTAATAACTGTAGTACATGAGCATCGTATTGTATGAAACAAAAATATCTTATTACTTTTGTACTGAAATTTTTAGTTGTGTGTATGTGTGTACACGTGTACATGTGTACATATGAGCACCTATGCCATGACACACACAGGTGGGAAGGTCAGAGGACAACTTTATGAAGTCAGTTCTCGTCTCACACCTTTCCATGGGTTCTGGGGATCAAATTCAGGTCAACAGGCTGGTGTGGCAAGCACCTTTACCTGCTGAGTCTCCTCACTAGCCCTTAAATTCCTTGTTTACACTTATTCTTTTGGAGACAACATTTTACTTAGTTGTACCTAATTATTAATTACAGGAGACAGTAAATTTTCCTAAACTTCAAAGTTTCCTTGTTTACCCCTCATGACTAGAGAGAAGATGAAGTAAACAGGAAAAAATATAATAAGCATTTGGAACTGTCAGCAATATACACTAAAGACCTGTTCATATATGACCTGTGCATCATCAATAACTACAGTGAACACTGTGTCTTTACTAGACACCCAGAAAAGAGACTTCCACTCTGTAAGCTCAGAGAATTTAAACAAATGTATTAATTTACCATAGACTGCACTCTGAGGTGAAATACTGAAAACTGAAGTATAGGTGTTAGTAGTTTTCATTCTATTGGTATTGTAAAATGTAAAATTACTCTACAAGACATAAAGCTCAGAACTGAGTGTCCTGAAGACTCTGGCACCATATTGCACCATTTAGGGTTTAGACTTAGACTATCTGCTAATTTTTTTTTTTTTTTTTTTTTTTGGTTTTTCAAGACAGGGTTTCTCTGTGTAGCTTTGCGCCTCTCCTGGAACTCACTTGGTAGCCCAGGCTGGCCTCGAACTCACAGAGATCCGCCTGGCTCTGCCTCCCGAGTGCTGGGATTAAAGGCGTGCGCCACCACCGCCCGGCTGTCTGCTAAATTTTTATACTACAAACTTTATTAAACTTGGTTACCATAAACGAGATTTAGTGATCAGCCTCAGTGTGAACAGATCACTTATGAAGCAAGACACTGAGTCCATACTCTCTTCAGGACCGTATCTAACGCTCTAATGATCGAGCTATGTGCAAATCTCTTTTTGGAACTAGAGATGAAATGGAACAGTACTCCCAATGTTTCAAGAACACATTTTTACTTTTAATGTACAAAGGACTGATGTACAGATGAATTCACAGATGTTGCAACATGCACAGGACTACACGGGTTCAAGTGAGACGGGACAGCAGCACTGAGAAAGGAAAGTGGACAGGCTTCCACCCCTAACCAAGAAGCTATCTGCAATTGACACCAGCTGGCAAAGGAAAAACTTTTTTTGCAAGGGACTCTCACTGGGATATTATGCACACTTAAGGGCAGGCCCCATGCCCAGCAGTAGATGGCCAACACAAAATGAACTCAACGGTGTTTTTATAGACTTTCTGTCTCATATTGCTGTGTTTGGGCATTTTTTTGTCTTAGTGGTTTTCTACATGTCTATGATAGGTTTTATGTGTGTGTTTGTTACAGTTTTTCTCTGGAGTTTTTCTGTTTTGTTGTTTGTTTACTTTCTAAAGAGGGAGAAAGAAAGGTCGAGGAGTTGGGAGGATCTGAGAGGTTTAAAGAACCATTAGGTCATGATTTAATTTGATCCTTTCCTTTTATAAAGACTCTTTTAAAACTGCTTTATATTTGCTTTTTATTTTGTTTGGGGGGGCACATATGTCATGGCATGTGCATGGAGATGAGAGGACAATCTGCAGTAGTTAATTCTTTATACCATATGGGCTCTGGGAATGGAACTCAGGTCATCAGACTGTTGACAAACACTTTTATCTACTAAGCTATTGTATTGGCCCTATACAGAATTAGGTAGTCTGTTTAAGACCTGTGATAGGATTAAACAAGAAAGCAAATTTGAGCTGGGTGGTAGTGGCGCATGCCTTTAATCCCAGCACTCAGGAGGCAGAGCCAGGTGGATCTCTGTGAGTTCGAGGCCAGCCTGGTCTCCAAAGCGAGTTCCAGGAAAAGCACAAAGCTACACAGAGAAACCCTGTCTTGAAAAACCAAAGAAAGAAAGAAAGAAAGCAAATTTGAGGTACTCCAGTTCTTGAAGAACATGCAGACATACTGTCTACTCTCCAAGTCAGAAATATGTGATAATACTCTTTCAGAGACACAATCAATACTTTTAAAGGAGGCTTCCAATAAATGGGAGCAAATTAAGATCAAGTTTTCCCATCATAGCACATGAGCTCACAAGAAATAACAATTCAAGTTTTACAAAGGGTCTTCAAAGTGAAAACAATATTGACTAACAGTAACTCTGCAGAAAGACCAAAATAAATAAAAAATAAAAATAAAAATAAATAAAAAGCAAAGCAAAGCTCTATGGACCCAGACAAAAGGAAGCTGTAATTCAACTTCAACTCATAATTACACATTAGAGAAGATCAGGCACACCTTATCATCCAATTTCTCAAAGTCCAAAGTATGGAACTTTATTTTTAAAATTCCCATTTATGCACTCAAATACATCCACAAACATGTTTTCAAAGTGTGGTTTTTAACATCTACTATCAGTTTTAAGCAGGATACAGACAGTTAAAAAAAAAATCTCTCTTCAGAAGCCATCAACACTAAGGGTGGGAACTGCTAAGTAGTGATTAAAAGTAAAAACCAAGAAACCTATTTGAGAAAAGATGGAAAAGAAAAATAGAAAAATTGACATAATTTGGTGGTATACCAAACATGAAAAAGTTGATCCAAGATATTTGAAAGTAAGTGTAATAATATGTTGACATTGTGAGCATTAACTTAAACCACAAAAGAAATCCACTAACCATTTAAGGTATTTCTCTATGTTGCTATAAACTAGTACCAAACTCATTCATAAAGCATTCTAAAATGCACAGGAATATCACACGTGTTTAGTCAAAGCCAACTGCATCACTGTATTCTGAGAGCAGCAGCTTCAAGGAGCACAATGAGCACACAGCAAGCATATCTAACTGCTGCTCAGAGTAAAGCCAACAAACCGTGATAAAGAAACAGTACTGATGGAGGCTTCTGGGGCAATCTAACCACAGGAACTTTATTCAACCTAACAATAAGAACTTGTGGGACTGGAGTACAGCTCAGGGTTAACGTTGTATGCTTAGTGTGCAAGACTCAGGCTCCGCATCACACAAGACAAAAGCAAGGCTTTGTATTTCTTTCATTTTGCTGTAACTCACTGTTATTATATTTCATAAAATATTGGTCTGAACAGACTTCTCCATAGATAGTGTGAACAATAGCAATATAGCTGGCATGATGGCACACGCCTTTAATTCCAACACTTGAGAGGCAAAGGGAGTAGGATCTCTGTGAGTTTGAGGCCAGCTTGGTTTACATAGTAAGTTCCAGGCCTGCCAAGGCCACTCAAAACAACAACAACAACAAAAAAAAACAAAAACAAAAACAAAAACAAAAACCACAGCATGTAAGTTATATTATAAATTTTGTCATTTTACAAAAAATGAGATACACTAAAAAAGATGAGCACTTGACATAAATACTTATTAACAGTATCCAGAAGGTTTTGTTGTCTTGTTGCTTTTTGCTTTCTGCAGAACTGTGATTATCTATTTAAGAAGCTTTCAACTCTTTTTGAGAACACTAAAATGCTAAAGTGCCATAGTCTGGGCTGTAGGGGGGGAAATATATATATATATATATATATATAGAGAGAGAGAGAGAGAGAGAGAGAGAGAGACAGAGAGAGACAGAGAGAGATAGAGAGACAGAGACAGGGTTTCTCTGTGTAGCCCTGGCTGTCCTGGAACTCATTCTGTAGACCAGGCTGACCTCGAACTCACAGAGTTCCTACTGCCCGCCTCTACCTCCTGATTGCTGGGATTAAAGGCATGTACCACTACTGCCCAGCTCAAATTATTTTTTTTAATTGACTTTAATTTAATGTGTCTATGTGTCTGTGTATGCTGTGTGTGTACAAGTACCTTCAAAGTCCAGAAGATCTCCTGGAGCTAAAATTAGAAATGGTTGGGAACAGCCTGCTGTGAGTGCTGAGAATCTAACTTAGACCTGCTGAAGAACAAGAACTTTAACCATTGAATCATCACTCCAGTCCCCAAACTAAATGTTTTCTACATTTATAGAAACTAATTCTGTTTAACAAAAACTCGAAGAAAAAGTCACTATATCAAATTCCACAATGATTCTTAAAGTTAACTTACCCATTGGTACATAAGATTTAAATCGGGTCGACAATCTATCCACAAAGGCACTTAAAATCTCCAATCCTAATAATGATACCTGCAAACAGAAAGAGATTTAATGAATACAAATTACTGACACATATTGTAAGATCAGTATATAATTTTTTTTTGTTTGTTTTGTTTTTTGAGACAGGGTTTCTCTGTGTAGTTTTGGTGCCTGTCCTGGTTCTCACTCTGTAGCCCAGGCTGGCCTCGAACTCACAGAGATCCGCCTGGCTCTGCCTCCCGAGTGCTGGGATTAAAGGCGTGCACCACCACCGCCCGGCAGTATATAATTTTTAATATACAGTATATTACTAACTTTTTTTTTTTTTTTTTTTGGTTTTTCGAGACAGGGTTTCTCTGTGTAGCTTTGTGCCTCTCCTGGAACTTACTTGGTAGCCCAGGCTGGCCTCGAACTCACAGAGATCCGCCTGGCTCTGCCTCCCGAGTGCTGGGATTAAAGGCGTGCGGCACCACCGCCCGGCTTCTAACATTTTTTTAAAATGAGGTTTAGCTGGGTATGGTGGCACAGGCCTTTAATTCCACACTCAGGAAGCAGAGGCAGGAAGATCTCTATGAGTTCAAGGCCAGCCTGGTCCACGCAGTGAGTTCCAGACTAGCCACGGGTACACAGTCAGACCCTGGTTCAAAATAATAAAATTAATTTTTAAAATTTTAGTAAGATTGATATATTCAGAGGTAGGCAGTCATGGCATTGAGTATCTACTCTCAAACACATCAGTAGTAACAATTTGTAAACGTATAGAAAAACAGTGATAAAGCACATTTGGCAAAAATTTAGTAACTGATTAATTAGGTAATGGTTACACAGAGGTTTAGTGACTCTACTTTTCACTTTGCAATGTGTCCTAAATAAAACAGTAAGAAATCCAATAATACCTTTGATCACAAAGGAATTTCAGTTTCTGTTCAGAATGTAAAGACTGGAAAATAAAATCAGTCCTATTACAATAAGAAAAAAATATTTATCTACAAAATAGTAACTGTTCTTAAATGCACGAGAAAGCTGAGGTTGTCAAACAGTGGTTCTCACCCTTCCTAATACTGTGATCCTTTAACACACCCTTCCTAATACTGTGATCCTTTAACACGGTTCCTCATGTTGTGGGGACCCTCAATGATAACATTATTTTTGTTGCTACTTCATAACTGTACTTTGGTTACTGTTATGAATTATAATATAATATCTGTGTTTTCTGATGGTCTTAGGCAACCCCTGTGAAAGAACTGTCCAACCCCCAAAGGTTGAAAACCAGTGTTGTAGTATAACCAGCCAGTCTGCAATCTCAAAAAAAAAAAAAAAGGCATATACAACTGAAAAGTCCACAAGCAACAGGAGGCAAATGAAGACATGGGACACGGGATAAGAAGAATTCCACTGTATTTAACAAATTGTTAGTAGCTGAGTGTGGGCTAGTATGGAAACTCTTTTTTAAGTATTTTTGAGTATTTTCTTTATTATTTTTGTGTATATGGGTATTTCGCTTATGTATGTCTATGCACCACATGCATGCAGTGTCTATGGAGACCAGAAGAGAGTGTTAGATCCCCTTGGAATTGGAGTTATAGAAGGTCGTGAGCCAACATATGAGTGCTGGGAACTGACCCTGTGTCCTCTGGAAGAACAGTTCTTAACTGCTGAACCATGTCTCCAACCCTTAGCAAGAAAACTCTTAAATACCGAGAGGCACAGGAAAGTTCATACCCACTCTCAGACTGCAGTTTGACCCACACACGATTACACTATAATTAAGACCCACTGCAGCTGGTGGAGGTCTTGGGGAAGAGCATGCACAGCCTATGCAGCAAAGGCATCAATGCTTTCAGTGCCCTTGTCTTCTAGGAAAGAACAGCTTAACTTGAAGTACTGAGTGAAGAAGATCCAGTACTCAATGCCTAGGGCACAGGTAAATAAACTGTAGTGGAGGGAAGGAGCTGTCTACCTCAGAATGAAACAGAAAACCATCCTCAAGCCAAACTATCCAGGTGAGGGGTTGTCTCTGATAAAGCCTCACCCGAAGGCTTTGGGCAAAGAGCCTCCAAAGACTGAATCTGGGCCAGAAAAATTAGGAGACTGGCCCCATACCTCACAATCAGGCTACCAAGAACAAGAGCATAGGGAAGAGGGTTTTACAGGAAATACAGAAGGACTAAAGCTGAGGGTTGATCAGAAATACTGAAGAAAACTCCCTATCAAACTAACCCAGAAGAACCAGAAGCAAATAGAAACCAATAGCAACCATAGCAACTACAACACACAGACCTGCTGTGGCGTGAACCTACGACCCTGAATTAAGAATCCCATGCTCTACCAACTGAGCTAGCCGGGCCCCCAATCAGAAGGCCCCCAATTAGCAGGAAGTACTATTAAAAAAAAAAAAACTATGCCAATTCCCAAAATATTGTTTATAAATATTTATTTTCATTTAAAGGGGGTTGGTTATAAATGGTTAATGGTCATAGTCAATCTCTTTCTAAAGAAAAAAGGAGTGTAGTTAGGATAAGATAATAAGGTAGATTATTGTATCTACTTGTAAACTAAATTAGCAACTATCAATTTTAGATAATTTACATTAGTATAGATTTTTGTATATTGTTACAAATGTAAAATTATTTTTCTATTCCTGTTTAATTTGTATATTGATACAAAGTCAAAACTATACTTGTCATATAGTACATATATTCCTACTTCTGATTAAAATATTTTTGTATATTGATACAAATGTAAAATTATATTTGTCATAATGGGTGTATGTTCTACTTATGTTTAGGATATTTTGTATATTGATATAAATTAAGGATATTCTGTCATATTGCACTATACATTTCTACCCAATTAAGATATTTTTGTATATTGTCACAATTTCGAGGTCATTGTCCTTAGGCTGTACATCTGTTTAGAGACTGTTTATTTTATAATATAAAGCTTTAGTCTTTAAGCTACATAGGTTGATGAAAATTACAGGTTAATAGTCATCCATGCTTCTCAAACTCATGGTCATATTAGTTAGGTTTTCTAGATAAACAGAGATATATCTCAGATGGATAGGTAATCTTCAAACACTTCAAGGACCTAGAGAATGTGACATGTAAATGTTTTAATAACTTAGAATTCTGTTGACATGAGACACGATTGCTCCTGACAGCACCAATCTACTCCCGAGAGGATTTTGGACATCAAACTCACTATATATGAAGTTTGTCTTCTTCTTGATATAAATGGCCTACTGGGCAAAGAACTGCTCTTGCCTGCTGGATGAGTGAGACACAGGAAAAGTGACTGCTGAACCTTGCCAAGACAGGGTTGGACAGCCTTTCAAATTTTCCTGCCTCTGAAAATGGTCTGTCAGATATTCTAGGCCAATGACCAAAAATGGATGCCCCAACGCTGCAGAGAAACACTGGGTGGTTGTCCAGGTAGCCAGTTGTTTTTATCATTTCTTGCATTTTTCAGAAGTCACTTGCTTGTACTTCTTGCTTACTCGGGTAATATAATTTTCTTTCTCAGGTCTTTGATGAAATTAAAAGACTAGATAGTTATAATTTTGCTTAGTTATGATAAGAGGTAAATTAGATATAAAACTTTAGATTCACCAAGATAAGATAGACAATTGAATGTTTTTCTCTAATTTTGTCAAATACAAATAGACTAAATATTGTAACTAATTCTCTTCCTTCTTTCTTTCTTTCTTTCTTTCTTTCTTTCTTTCTTTCTTTCTTATTTATTTATTTATTTTGTTGTTGGTGGTGGTTTTTTCATGACAAGGTTTCTCTGTGTAGCTTTGGAGGCTATCCTGGAACTCACTACATAGACCAGGCTGGCCTCAAACTAACAGAGATCCATCTGCCTCTGCCTCTCGAGTGCTGGGATTAAAGGTGTGTGCCACCATGCCCAGCCATAACTGTAATTCTTGTTTGTAACTGTTTCATTATATGTAATTTTACTATGTTAAAGTTAAAACCTTCCTTTTTGATCAGACAGAAAAGGGGAAATGCTGTGGGATATCTTTCTATATGCTATGAATATGTTTTATTACCATTGGTTAATAAAGAAGCTGCTCTGGTCTATAGCAAGGCAGGAAATCCAGAGAGACAGGAAGAAGAGGGTGGAGTCAGGGACACGCCAACTAGTCGCTTAAGAAGAACGATGTGAAAGTACTGGTATGCCACTGGCCATGTGGCAATACGTAAGATTAATAGAAATAGGTTAAGTTAAGATGTAATAGCTAGCTAGTAATAAGACTGAGCCATAGGCCAAACAGTTTGTAATTAGTATCAAGCCTCTGAATGATTATTTTATAAGCTGCTACAGGACCAAGTGGGACAAAGAAAAGGTTCCAGGTACACAGACCTAACTCAACTCCTGACTAGACTGATTCCATAGCACTACACTATAAGTGTAGCAGAAGGAAAAGGTGCTACTTCAAAGATAACTACTATTTAATTTACTCTTAAGTTTCTTGACTACTCCACAATTTTTTCAACTAGTAAGTATGAGGCACAGGAAAGAATAAAAGGTAGGGGATTGGGACCCCAGTATCAAGGGCAAAGTCACCAACAAACAAAATACAATGTACAGATCTGAAGCGTAAGTTTAAAGCAATGATTATGTGTTTGCAGCACAAGGTGCAGACCTGAAAAGCCTTGGATCAGTCCCTAGCAGAGGGTAAGTGGAGTGGTGACCAACAAGGACCCAAACCCAACCTTATTCTACAACAACGATTACAGGGGCTCCAAATACAGGTTAGTTGGGAAAGTGTTTGCTTATCATACATGAGGCCCTGACTTTAATCTCCAGTACTATATACACTGGACATGACAGAGAACAGCAATCACGGAGGCTATGCTCCGCAGGGAGTTTAAAAACAATTTTAAAAGCAAACCAACAACAACAACAAACAAACCAAAAAAACAGACAACATGTGTGACTAAATAAGGAATTTTAGCACACAGGTAGAAATTTTGGGAAGCATAAGCCAGCCTGGTCCACCTAGCAAGTTCCATGGCAGCAAAGACTACATGGTAAGAATCTCAAAAAAAAAAAAAAAAAAAAAATTATTTAAAAAATGGCAAAAAGAGGAACAGTAAACTCAGTTCAACCTCTGGGACCCACATAAAAATGGAGAGGATGGAGAGAACCAACTCCACAAAGTTATCCTCAGCCTCCACATGCACACCATGGCATATGTGTATTCCCCACCCCACCAGCACACCATCCCCTCCCCGAAACACACACACACACACACACACACACACACACACACACACACACACACACTGTCCTAGTTGGGTATCTACTACTGTGATAAACACCATGACCAAAGCAACTTGGGAGGAAAGCATTAACGTCATCTTACAGTTTACACTGTAAACTTTACAGCCCATCATTAAAGCAAGTCAGGGCAGAAAACCAAGACATGAACCTTTGTGCACAGTGGTGTATCCCAGCACTTGGGAGGCAGAGGCAGCTGAATCTCTGTAAGTTTGAGGCCAGCCTGCTCTACATACTGAATTCCAGGACAGCCAGGGCTATGTAGAGAGATCATGTTTCAAAAAAAAAAAAAAAAAAAAAAGACCCTGAAGGCAGAGGCGATGGAGAAACACTGCTTACTACTGGCTCGTTCCTCATGGCTCACTCAACTTGCTTTTCTTAGCACAAGACCACCTGCACAGAAGTAGCACTGCTCACAGTAGTCTGGACCCTCCCACGTTAATCTAAAATTAATCAAGAAAATGCCTCACACACTTGCCTATAAGCCAGTCTCCTGAAGGCATTTTCTCAATTGATGTTCCCTCTTCTCAGATGACTCTAGCTTGTGCTAAGTTGACAAAACAAACAAACAAAAAACTAACACACATTATCATCATCATCATCACAACAGTAATACAAGAAACTTTTAAATAAATAAACATTAAAACAAACCAAAGAGAGGGACTGGGGCTGTAGTTCAATTGATAGAAATCTTGACTGACTCGTGTAAGTCCTTGCATAAGATCCCCAGCATTGCATAAAGCAGGTGCCATGGCCCATCCATAACCACAGAACTCAGGAAGAAATGCAGGATGATCAAAAAAAAATTCAGGACCACAAGAGCTGACCAAACAACAACAAAAAAAAAAAAAAAAAAAGAAAGAAAGAAAGAAAGAAAGAAAGAAAGAAAGAAAGAAAGAAAAGAAAGAAAAAGAATTCAAGACCAACCTTGTCTACAAAGAAAGTCCAAGGCCAGTCTGGGTTACATGAGATCATGTCTCAAAAATAAGTAAGTAATCACTAAAATGACTAGTACTCTATCTAAGTGAATACTAAAACTAATGAGTTCAATAAAGCCCTGAGATTAAAGGCTGCTATAAAAGTCAATTGTGTTACACAGAGAAACCCTGTCTGGGGGGGGAGGGGGACGACACATGAACCTTTTGCACTGTGGATAGGAGTGATGGTGCACACCTCTAGTGCCACCAGAGGCAGCGGCAAGTCTATATAGCAACTTCCAGGACAGTCAGGATAGAGCTTTCTTTAGACCCTGTCTCAAAATGAATCAATTGTGGAAATCATTGATATGACTCTAGTACCCAAAAACCTAAAGCATGGAAATCACAAATAGAAGGTCAACCTGAGCTGCAGAATAAGATCCTGCTGCAAAAACAACGTCTCTACACACTAGCGTTCAAAACCCTGAGGAAACATGTTACAGTCTGGATGTCAAATGGACCCCAAAAAGTCAAGGGTTTGAACACTTGGTCCCCAGGTAATGGCACTGCCTTGAGAGCGCATGGAAACTTTGGGATTATGACCTATCTAGCAGAGATGAATTGCTGGAGACAGGCCTGGAAGTTGATACCCACCTCTGGTTCCGGCTTGAACTCTAAGCTCCTTGATCCACCAGGACATGAAGCAGCCATACCACAAGTTCCCACAGCCACAAACAGAAAAGCCCTAGCCTCCATGCCTCTCAGACCAAGGTGAACTGATACCCTTCCTCCCTGAAGGATTCTGTCACCGAACCAGTAACTAATACACCCAGAAAATACTTAGAACAGTTACAGGAAATACAAAATGCTAATAAAATAATGCAAGATGAGCTAAATAAGTTCAGAATTGGAAAAACGCAATCCAAATCAAACTCACAACAGGATTTATTTGTTCAGAGACAAACTGGTCTTGAAATAAACAAATGAATAGTACACTATCATATCAATAATGAATAAATAAATTTAAAAAAAAACTAAATCAGGGTTGGGGATTTAGCTCAGTGGTAGAGCGCTTGCCTAGCAAGCTCAAGGCCCTGGGTTCGATCCTCAGCTCCAAAAAAAAACAAAACAAAACAAAACTAAATCAAATTACCTGATTTCAAGACTTTATATGATGCTACAGCAATCAAGAAAGTATAGCTGGGACTGGAGAGATGGCTCAGCAGTTAAGAGCACTGACTGCTCTTCCAAAGGACACGGGTTCAAGGCTAGTCAAGGCCACATGGCCGTTCACAACAGTCCCTAACTCTAGTACCAGGAGAATGTAGGCCCAATTCTGGCCTAAGGAACAAGGCATGTATGTGGTCACAGACATACATGCAGGCAAAACACCCACACACATAAAAGTAATTAATTTCTTTAAAAGGAAATATAGCTATTAAAAAGAATGAACACAAGAGTTTCATGAAACAGAAGACAATACAAAATAGACAAAAACTAGCTAACTGATATCTAACAATTATACAAAGGCATTCAATAAAGAGATTAATCTTTAAACAAATGTTGCTATAATTAGATGTCAGCATGCAAAACAAATATGCTTCAATTTATACATTACATCATTTACAAAAATTAAGCAAAAACCAGATCAAAGACATAAATGAAAATTACTTTCATTAAAAACAAAGTTATTGTTTAGCCAAACAGAGGTGGTGAACGCCTTTAATCCCAGCGCTTGGGAGGCAGAGGCAGGTGGATCTCTGTTAGTTTGAGGCCAGCCTAGTCTACAGAGTAAGTTCCAGGACAGTCAGGGCTACACAGAGAAACCCTGTCTCAAAAAACAAAACAAGCCGGGCGGTGGTGGCGCACGCCTTTAATCCCAGCACTCGGGAGGCAGAGGCAGGCGGATCTCTGTGAGTTCGAGGCCAGCCTGGACTACCAAGTGAGTTCCAGGAAAGGCGCAAAGCTACACAGAGAAACCCTGTCTTGGAAAATCCAAAAGTTATTCTTAACAGTGCGTGGTTCATCAAAGTGGCCCACTTTATTTACTTTAATTTTTGCAGTTTATGCAGGTGGTGTACCACTGAGCTACACCAGCCCTTTGAAAACAAAGCAAGCCTAAACTTAGCCCCAGTCAGGAGCCTAACACACACAGACAAACTGCTCCAATTTACCTGACTCTGAACACAAAACAAACTGCAACAAACAAAAAACAAGAACTGTTTTTAGATTCTTCAATTAAAGCCAAACTTTAAGGGTTTTGTTTTGTTTGTTTGTTTGTTTTTAATCTTAAAACTAAAAGTTATTAAGTCAGGCCTGGGACTGAGGAGATGATGGTTCAACTTACAGCCAAGTCTGACAACCTGAGTTCAATCCCTGAAACCCAAATGGCCGAAGTAGAGAACCAACTCCTAGGGGCCACCCTAAAGTCCAGGACTTTAAGTTAAGCCAGTTAAAGAAGTTTTGTGGTTTCCCAATCTATCTTCAATAGCCCTGGCTCAGGTATGAAGGAGAGCTGAGTTAACCACGACTGCATTTCATCAAATGAGGACCATAAAACAATAACGAAGAAGATGAGAATCGAGAATTAAAAGAAGTCAGGAGGTGAGTTTGAGGACAGCCTGGTCACCACAACAAGTTCCAGGACAGCCAGGGCTACTTAGAAAGACCAGGTCTCAAAAACAAAATAAAACTAAATTAAATGACAGAAAGAAAAAGAGACAGTGTTCTTAATGAAGCCAAGTGTGGTGGTACACACACCTGTAATTCCAGTATTGCTGAGGTGGAGGTTAAGAGGTTACAAATTCAAGGCCAGCCTAAACAATAACGCTAGAACCTGTCTCTCTTTTCAAAAAGTTTTATAAAAGGAGTCTTAATAAAATAGATGTCCCATGAGGTAGTCAAAACCAATTTTTCATGAGTATATGATGTGTATAGGGGAGGCAGGTACATCTCTGTGTGTTGTGTGTATCTATACATCAGATAACACCCTCAGGTGTTGGTCTTAACTTCCACCTTGTTGGAAACAGGGTCTCTTCTTGTTTTGCCTATGTGTACTATACACTAGCTAGCCAGCTAGCCAGGGATTCACTTGTCTCTGCCTTCCATCTCCCAAAGGTGTACTAGGATTACAGATGCATGCTTTCCACAATCAGTCTTTATGTGGAGGACAGGGATTCAAACTCAGGTCTTCATACTTCTGTGGCAAGCTGTTTACCAACTGAGCCATTTCCCCAGCCCAATTAATCAAACTCTTCCAAACTCACGTATACCTTCTTCACGTATACTGAAGAAATGAAGTTTGCTAACACACCGCTTGCAAAGTCTTAGTCACCAACAACCACTCATCTATAATGGTCTGAACTGGTGTGGAGGCATTCCAGCAATTACACGTTCTGCTGCAGCCGCATGACTATTGTTAGTCAGACTGGCATATCTACAGGTTCTGCATTCTCAGATTCAACTGACATCAGATGGGAAATATTTGGGGAGAAAACCTAAGTCTATGTTGAACATCTACAGACTTTCTTCCTTTATCATTAATCCCTGAACAATACAATGTAACAAGTATTCACCCTGTATTAGGCAATGTGGAATGCACACAGGAGCCTGAGGCAGGAGGACTGAAAGCATACTGGGTTACACAGTAAAGCCCTGAGAGAAAGGCTAATGCTGAACTTCACCGAAAATCACTCCAGACCAGTTCTCATGTATATGCCCAGACTGGCAACACAAAGAGATAATTAAAAGTAAAAAGAATTAAAAACAACCTGGATGTTCATCCCACCCAGCAGGTAAATAAGAACAGACAAAATCAGTAAGCAGAGATGAGAGGTAAACCTTGACTCCTTTCTCTTAACCAAAACTGGTAGACTTGGAATAACAAAATGGTTCAGCAGGTAGAGGCACTTGCCACCAAGCCTGACAGCCTGAGTTCAATGCCCAGAACCCCTGTGGTGGAAGCCCACTCCTTCAAGTTGTCTTCTAACCATCCCTGTCACCCTACCCCACCCACACCCACACACACTCAGCAAAACATAATAAAACTGGTATATTTTAAGAATGTGGAGAGCCAGGCGGATCTGTGAGTTCGAGGCCAGCCTGGACTACCAAGTGAGTTCCAGGAAAGGCGCAAAGCTACACAGAGAAACCCTGTCCCGAAAAACGGGGGGGGGGGGGGGGGGGGAGAGTGGTATTTAACAGGAAATATGACTTAGGTAATACTGATATTATTGGGAGGTATAGGAATGTCAAATGGGGCCCAACAAGATGGTTCAGGGGGCCACTGGGTACAGGCATTTACAACCTGAGTTTGATTCCCCAGGACCCACATGATAAAAGGAGAGAAATGGCTCCCATAAGTTATTCTTTGACCTATGTGTGGACTGGGGCACAAGTGTGCACCTAAACCACCCGCCCCCCACACAAAATAAATAAATAAATGGAAAATGGGCTGTGATCTTGGACTCCCAGAAATAAAATACTGCCCCATTCATTAGCTTAGCACTATGTAAATGCTAGTTACTATTTTCAGTCCACTTACTATTATGCTTGTAGACAGGATGTAAATGTTATCAATCCTTAAAAGGCACACAACAGAAAAAGAGCATTCAAGTTCTTTCCTGATAATTTAGCAGGGCTCTGACCTAAGTCAAGATACTTAGGTCATCTTTTCTACAAAGTAAAAAAAGGGTACAGTCTTCTTAAAGCCATCCTATAGAATAAATGACATCATACAAATTCAGCACTTAAGACAGAGCTTAAGACTCACAAGGACAGCTTTTAAATGGAGATTTTCATTTTAAAAATATTTAAGGGGAAAATTTTATTAACATAATATTGCTACAAAATCTATAAGGCTTTTAACAAAACTCAAATACCAGAGTATACATCACATATATGCCCATTCCTGTGATCTTAAGTCCATAGTTATGACTTCTCCACCAGACACAAGACCTCGACCATCTACTTAATATTTTAACTTTAATATTAAACAATCTTTCCAACATAGCCTCGTCAAAACCAAACTTTACTCTTCCTTCGCCCTCTGGTCTCCATTCAGTAGATAGCATGCCTATCCTACTGCTCAAGAAGGCAGTAACTCTAATTCCTGTTTCTCTCAATCCTCACACTAACCCAAAACAAAGTCTGCAGCCGGCTTTCACATTCCACAACAAAAGTCCTACTAGACCTACCACAAATTACATCGCAGATGTTTAGCTCTGTGTGGTGGTATACGCCTCTAATCCCAACACTAAGGAGGCAGAGGCAAATGGATCTCTGTGAGTTCGAGGCCAGCTTGGTCTATATAGCAAGTTCCAGACCAGCCAGAGCTACACAGAGACCCTGAGTCTTAGTTACTGTTCTACTGTTATGAAGAGACACCATGCTGTGGATATTGCTCTGCATGCTGTGAATATGTTGCTCTGAAAAAAAAAGTGCTGATTGGCAGTAGCTAGGCAGGTTGTATAGGTGGGACAAAGAGAGAGGAGAATTCTGGGAACAGGAAGGCTGAGTCAGGAGATGCTGCCAGCTGCCACTACCACCATGAGAAGCAAGTTGTAAAGTACCGGTAAGCCACAAGCCACATGGCAATTTATAGATTAATAGAAATGGGTTAATTTAAGACATAAGAACTAGATAGGAAAAAGCCTGCCATGGCCATACAGTTTATAAGTAATATAAGTCTCTGTGTGCTTACTTGGGTCTGAGCGGCTGCAGGCCTAAGCGGGACTGGAGAAAACTCCAGCTACAACACCATGACCAAGGCAACTTATAGGAGACAGCATTTAATTGAGGGCTTGCTTACAGTTTCAGAAGATCAGTCCATGAACATCACAGTGGGAAACAGATGGGCATGGCACTAAAACATTAGCTGAGAGCTTATATCCTGACCCCAAAATTGGGGAAACAGAAGATTAGGCTGGCATGGGCTTTTGAGACCTCAAGGCCCACCCTCAGTGACACACCTCCAAGATGGCCACACCTCCTAATCCTCCCTAAACATTCCACCAACAGAGGATTCAGATATGTGAGCCTAAGGGGCCATTCTCATTTCAAGCCACCACATCCTGTCTCAGAAAAAAAAGTCCGCTTCTCAGCACTGCCACTGCTACCAAACCTTGGGTTTTTTGTTATTCCTTTATGTTCCAACTAAAGGACTGTCCCTCATAGAAACCCTCTACCACATTGAGAATACGATCAGACATCCTCAGATATACAGTGAGTTTAAGGCCAGCCTAAGCAACGTGAAAATCTGTCTTTAAAAAAAAAAAAAAAACAACAACAAAAAACAAAACAAAACAAAAACTGAATCCTGTACATCTGTATATCCACTTAGCAGTTAAGAGCACTGGCTGCTCTTCCAGAAGACCCAGATTCTATTCCCAGCATCTATAGGGCAGTTTACAACCTTCTAGTTACAACTCCAGTTCCAAAGAATTCAAATGCCTTCTTCTGGCCTCTGTGGGCACCAGCCATGCACACAGCACTCAGACATACGTGCATGCAGAACATCCACACACAAACATAAAATAAATAAGTTTTAAAAAATTAAAAATAAACCAAGAATTGTGGCACACCTTTGACCCCAGCATGGGAGGGGCAGTGGCAGACACATGCAGATCTCTATGGATGTAAGGATAGCCTGGTCTACACAATGAGTTCCAGGCTAGCCAGGGCTACATAGTAAAAAGTGAGATCTTGTGTGAATAAATAAATAAATAAATAAATAAATAAATAAATAAATAAATAAATAACAGGCTCATTACAATAGAATGCCCTCTTTCTAACAATATTAGAAAAAAATATGCTAAAAAATTAAGCATTGAGGACAAGTAATTCCTAAAGGAGAGAAAACTGAGTGACCCGTGCCCTTGAGTAGAAAAGGCACAGCATCTAACAGCAGAGGCAAGGAACTGGCACAAGGAAGGAAGACAGGCAAGTTCACCCAACTAACAGAAAAGAGAGACCAGTGAGCAGTGCCACCAGAAAGTGTTTGGATAGCGCAGTGAGAGCCCGGGGCCCTTCCAACTGCTCAAGCGGTCTCAGGCTACAGCATCTTGTGAGGAACATGGAAAGAGTGTGTGAACCTCAGGCACTTCCCTTAAGGAGTCTAACCAATTAACTAGAAGCTCAGACGTGACAGAAAACTTGGGATACTGTGGTGTCACAACTGCCGATCGCTGACAAACATCTGAAGGCTGCGAAGGCTTGAAGGCAATCTTACTGTCCATATGGAGAACGCAGCGGCACATCAGTTTTCACTGGAGAGGGTGAGCAACATTACTAAAGGGCTGACTGCCCACAATGGCCAATGCTGCAACATAGCATAAGCCAGCCATGCTGAGTGGACACACACCTTTCTTACATAGTAATGGTACCTGGCTAATTTCTTCAAAAGAAATTAATACTTCCCGATTGGTAACCTTATCTTAGAAAATATTAATTTTTCCCAAACCTTTTTTTTTTTTTTCCAAAGACAGGATCTCATTATATAGTCCAATTTGGCCTCAAACTCACTATCTAGCTCAGACTGACCTTGCTCTTGGGATCCTCCTCCCTGAGCCTTCCAAGTGGGACTTTATTATAGGCATGTGTCACCACAGCTAGCTTTTCTTCAAACTTTAAAAAAAAAAAGTAAGAATAAAGAGAAAATATGTAACAGAACATTAAGGTGCTAAGTTCTCAAACTCCATTACCTTTAGGAGAAACATTTTCTTCAGTGATGTAGCCACTAGTAAGATCCCAGGCTACTGTAAAGGACCCCTCGCTTATGCTCCTTTAAGTAACCCTAATTAAGCTCACCGATTCATTTAATTAAGAAAAAAAAGGCATGAAAGTAGAAGGGAACTATATGGAAATAGCAAAAGTAGGAAAATAAAAGTAATGGGTGGTGAATGTGAACAAAGTACATTATACACATGCATGCATGAAAAATGTTACAATGAAGCCTATTACGTATAATTCATATTATATGCTATTAAAACTTTATTTTAAATCTTGGTAAAGGTCTAACCTTCCTATAATTCGTACAGTCCTCACTATTAAAT
Organism: Peromyscus eremicus; assembly: GCF_949786415.1. Classification (NCBI taxonomy): domain Eukaryota; kingdom Metazoa; phylum Chordata; class Mammalia; order Rodentia; family Cricetidae; genus Peromyscus; species Peromyscus eremicus. The sequence continues at coordinate 107,463,517 of NC_081422.1, read as the reverse complement.
CTGCATAATTGTAGGGTTTGTTTTTTTGTCTCTATAGATGAAAATTTCAAAGTACAGCCTGTTCACTGGATATATTACTAAAAATGTTCCATCCAAGGGAAGTTCCCACCCGCATTTTAAAGCAATACTGCCACCAGAAGACTAAAAAGAAAAGTAACTGCTAACAACCCCGGAACCGGCTAATTACAGAATATTTCCTTATCTCCATCCGTGGCTACGTTACAAACTGCCTGCTCCTGACCCATTCCTTCTTGTACCCCACCCACTCCTCCCCATTCCCATTTTTCCTGCAGCATCAATTAAACCTGATAGTAAATGGTTTCAAATCTGAGTCCGTCCCCAACTGCGGAAAAACAAGAGGACAAATGAGCGTTCAACCGCTTTCTGTTGTCAATTAAGAGAAAAGCAAATAAATAACGCCATGAGACAAGCAGTCCTTTCGTGCGAAGGACCTGAGTAAGCGCTAATGATACTTTTGAGAGAAAACACAACCTTCACGTAAAGACTACGAAAGAAAAAAGAAGGCGAAAGGGAGAGGGGAAGAGGAAAAGAGAGGGAGGGAGAGGAGACAGAATAGGAAGGGAGGGAGGGAGGACGGGAAATGGAGAAGGAAAGACAGAGGAAAGAAGGGGGGAGAGAAGAAGTAAAGAGAAGGAGGGATTGAAGGAGGGAGAGGAGGGGGAGAGAGAAAAGAAACTGGAGATTAAGTAAAATAGAAGTCAATCGGAAGAGATGAACTTGACTGGCCAACTTCACGCCGCATCCTAACGCCCTGTCTCGGCGCAGGCGTTACACAAGGCGTGTACAAACCGTACAAAGTCTTCAAGCCTTTGGCTGCAAGTTATCACTTTGTAAAGCGCCAAGCAGCTCCGCAACGTGTCACGGAACCGCCGCCTGTAGCCGTACCCCAAACCCGGAGGGCGAAGCCAGCGCGTCCCCGGACCCCCGCGGCAGCGCGCCAGGGTTAAAGAGCCGCGGCGAGGAGCGCCCCCGCCCGCCCGCCCGCCCCGCCGCTCACCCGGTAGTTGCTCGAGCCCACCCAGCCGGTGAGTGCGTCCACGGTCTTGGCCAGGCGACTCGGGTCGTCCTCCAGGTCTGGGATGGCGCCGGGCGCGCCGAGGGAGAGCAGCAGCTCCTCGCCCGCCTGCAGCCGGCCGCTCACGTCCTTCTGCAGCACTTGGGAGCTGAAGTACTCTGCGCCGCGGGGCTCCATGGCCGCGCCCGCCGCCCCTCCGCGGCCCCTTAGCCTCCAACTTTCCTCGCAGCACCGCCCAGCCGCGGCGGTGGGGCCTCCGAGACGCGCTCGCCACCCGGTGACGCCGCTCCCCGGGGCACGGCGGCCGGCGGGGGACCCCCCCCCCCAAACTAGTCAAACTCGGCGCCCCCCGGTCCCAGCCCCGATTCAGAGGCTGCGGCTGCCGGCGACGTCAGCGCGTGCGTGACGTCAGAGCGACGCGCCCGCGGAGCTGGCCTCCCGGCGCGCCCCGGCCGGGCGGGGGCTGCGGCCTGTGGCGCCCCCGAGGGAGGGAGCGGTGGACGGTCGGGGTCGCCTCGGTCTACTCGCGTGGGCGCTCCCTCAAGTCCCCTGTGGGAATCCCGGAATCTCCGGCGATTCGCTCCGCTGCCGCCATCATCAGTACTAAAGGAAAACTTTCTGGTACTTGTTCTCTCCCTGCCCCGCCCCTGCCGTCTTTTAAAACCGGAATACACGGTTCGCCTTCTTCCTCGGCGAAGACTTGGCTGACCCTGCCCGCAGCCGCCCCCACAGTCGCTTGGAAGACTTTCTGTTTCTAGTTGATAACGAAGGTTTTGCCAATGGATTCACATTTCTGTTAACACATTGCCACTTCCCACCCCCCCAACTCCGGGAAGTTCCCAGACCGCTGTAGCCCACTAAGCACGTCAGCCCTAAGCGATTCCAATTTGGTTTTTGCTTTTGTTGGGGTTTGATTTTGTTACTTTTCTTTTTTCTTTTTATTTTTTTTTTTTATTTTTTGGACAAGGGCTTGTATAGTACAGGCTGGCCTCGAACTTGCCCTGTAGCAGGGGATGGCTGGGATACAAGCCTGAGCCACAAAACTCGAGTTTTGTTTTGGGGTGGCTGGGGCTGTTATTAGTAAGATTTTTTATTTTATGTGTACATGTGTGCACACATGTGCCTGCTTGCAGAAGTCAAAAGAGGTATTCGGATCTCCTGGAGCTGGAGTTACAGGCAGTTGTGAGTCACCTGGTATGGGGGCCAGGAACGGAACCTGGGTCCATCAGCAAGAGCAGCAAGTCCTCTTAACTGCTGAGCCATCTCTCCAGCCCAGTGTTGTTGAGAATAGGTTTGGCTGTGAAGCTCCAGCTAGTCCGGAACTCTTGATCCTTCTCCCTCAGGCTCTTACATTCTAATTTTACTTCTAACATGATAGGATAATTTTCCCTTTTGTAAATTATGTAACTTCACACTGTTCTTTTTCCTTTTCTTCCCCCCCCCCCTTTTTCTTGGACCCTGGTAAAATTTGAGCTACGTCCCTAAGGCTCAATCTGCTATAGTCTTTGAGTCTAACTTCTTTCTTGTAGCAAAGTGTTGGTATTTCTTTCCATGCAGTGAGTATCTTATAAGTCTCTTTCTTCTTATGACTTAATCATTTTCCATTGTTGAGCCATTCATCTAGCAATAGACATCTGGGTTGTTTGCAGGTTTTCATAATTCTAGGTGTATGCACATAAGTTTGAGTGCCCTTGACGGCAGAGGCATCAGATCCCCTGAACCTGGTGTTACAGGTAGTAAGACAACCAATGGGGGTGCCAGGAACCAAACTCGGATCCTCCGAAAGACCAGTACTTACTCTTAACCTCTGAGCCATTTCTCCATCCTGCTAGGAGATAAAAATTTTTAGGACTGGGATATTGACATTGTTTGCCTAGCATGCACAAATCTCTGGTTTTGACCCTCTGCATTGCATAAAGCCAAGTATAGTGACAAGGACCTATAATCACGACATACAGCAGGAGTGACAAAAATCAGGCGTTTAGAATCATCCTTCACTGTGTAGTGACTTTGACACTCCTCACCCTCTTCCATGCAACTCTGTCTTTAAAAATTAAATAAATAAATAAGTCTTGAAGGGACTGGAGAAATTGCTCAGTGGTTAAGAGCACTTGTTCTTGCAAAGGACCCAAGATTGAGTCCCAGCATCTACATGCATCCCAGGATTGTATGTAACTACAATTCTAGGGGATCTAGCACCCTCTTTTAGTCTCACTGGGCACCAGGCAAACATATAGTGCATATCTATTTTTAACAAGACTGGAATGGTGTATTGAAATACTAGAGACTGACTTCTTGACCTATTTGTTATTTGTAAAAATAGTGGAAACTCTGAGTAAGTTTTGTTCTAACAGGAGTTTATTTTCCATATAAAAGCTAGGAAAGAAGTGACCACACTGCTAGTTTGAAGTAATGTTTTCAACAAGTGTCCGCCAAGAAAGCCATTGTGTTCTCTCCTGGGTGGGGTAGGAGAGAACAAAGGAGAGTGGCCGACCAAAGATGTGCACAGCCCAGCTAGAAGCAACACAGTGTCAGCACACTGGGAAGTAGATGTGCTGTAGCCATACAGTAGAATTCTCATAGCAATAGCAATAAAACGAGTCAGTGAGTACAAATCCCAAAAACATAATGTTGAACACGGACACAAAAATTCAAAATGTGCTTATGAGGAGTATGCGGTGTTGTTACTGTTTGTAATTTATACCTAGAAAAAAGAAATACAAGGTTAAGGAAAGGAACTAAATTGGTAGGGGGAAACATAATATAGTCTACTCACTTCAGTGTTACCCAAAGAAATATAAATGTGAACTTATGTATAATTTACATTTTTCTAACAGCCACAGGTCAGGGATGATTGAGCAGTAGTGCATGCCTGTAATCTCAGCATTCAGGGAGGCAGAGACAAGGGCATCTGGAATTTGAAGCCTTTCTGAGCTACACTGTAAGACTCTCCCCAGCTCCACAGAAAAGGATGTTGCTTATTGGTAGAGCACTTGCCTAGCATAGCATGTGAAGGACCCTAGGTTTGACTAGCAATACCACAAAAGAAGACATAGAATCAAAATAGAGATTGAGTTGAAACACTGAGAACTGTGGAGTTCCTCTCTTTACATCTCTACACCAACAACGGTTTTGATCTCCTGACTTTGTGTCCTGGTGCAGAAGGACTCCTTCATGTTCTTACACCTACCCACTATGCACCACGAGGAAGGAGAGAGACAACACTTATGAGTTCCAAAGATGTTATTAAATCACCACATAAGCCAGTTGCTGATCAATCAGGGCTGTAGGACAAGGATTTGGGAGCCTTGTTTCTCCTAATAGCCCAGAGCAGAAACAGAAGCAGAGTTTATAAGCACAAAAATCACAAGCATTTGTTGCCAAGTTATAGTTACAATTTTCACCAATCAGGATTTAGAGATTGGGGGCTTCCTAGAGTGTTCCATCATTGTCAACCAATATGTAATGCAAGCCTTTCAGTCCAACCAATCACATTCATTTGTTCCTTCTGTTGCTAGAACAACTATAATGTTTCTAAAGAACTAAAGATGCATAATGACTATTTCTATGGTTTAGGGAGGAGGTTGATCAGCCATTGGAAAGTTCTCAGCTCCCCCAGGGCTTGGGAACCTGAACTTCATTTCACTATATAGGTAAAATTGAGTCTGAAGTCAAAATGGCAGTACTCAGGCCAAGGTGTTTTTGCCTGCTCCCTTCAATGTCACCCTTCAATTAGAAAACACCCTGGAGCTGGCGGTGGTGGTGCATGCCTTTAATCCCAGCACTCGGGAGGCAGAGCCAGGCGGATCTCTGTGAGTTTGAGGCCAGCTTTGTCTACAGAGCGAGTTCCAGGATGGCCAGGGCTACAGAGAAACCCTGTCTTGAAAAACAAAAACAAAAAAGCATCCTGCTATTAGACAAATGAGATATTGGGTAGGTGGGCATGATTTCTCTATCACAGGCAAAGGTTCCCAGGGAAACAGGACTCCTTGCAATACAGAGGCAGGAAATGCCAAGCAGAACTTTAGCAATCCCTGCCAAGCCACTCACGGTGGTTCCCTGTACTTTCATGGAGAGTTCTTACTGGGATTTTAAGCTATAAAAAGCTTTAATCACATGATCCAATATGGAAAATAAACATCATTCCGCTTTTTCCTAAAAACCAATGTCCTTGTTTTCAATAAAAGCCTGGAGAAAAAGAGGAAATTCGTGTGTAATGAATGATAGGAAGATCAGTGCTTTGAGGGTATCCATAAATCCAGTAATGCTCCCTTGTCAAGGTGCCAACCTGTTAGACTGCTGTAAAACAAACTGTAAAGCTGCTACCCCATTGCATGACTGGGAGACTTCTTGTCTGCAAAGACCCACCAACCTACTGTTTTCAGAAGTAAAATTTCCACCTTATAAAAGACCATTGTAAAAATGTTTTGTAACAAAAAATTATCTACAAAGTCCTATAAATAAAATCCTGCCCCAGTTGCCTGTGACTGGATGTTTGGTTTGAAATGTCACGTTTTCATTTCATCTAGCAGAGTTTTTGGATAAGAAAACATACTAAAAAGTTTGCATTGCACTTTGGCTTGGCTGACTTGCTGTATCAGTTATCTGTTGCTGAGCTGGGGACCACCTCAGTCTGAACGGTCTAGAACAATAGTACCATTTATTACCTCTCACATCTGGCAGGGCAGGAGGTGGAAAGGCTTCCCCAGGATTTGGCTCTGATTCTTTCCTGAGGTGATTGTCTGAAGGCACGTGGAGGTTTCAAGGTGGCTCCTTCACTTGGCTGTTATCGGGAAGCTTTGGTTGTTATGATTGTCTTCATGACAGTGCAACTAATGTCCTTTCAGAAAATATCAAGGGGGAGACAACAGTGCCTTTTAGTACTTGTTTTCGGAAGTCAAACACTATTTCCAGAGTAGTCGATCGTTTTCACACGGCAACCACACTCACTGTGGCAGAGAGCAGACCTAGATCAGGAAAATCTACAGGTGAGGTGGGGACCATGTTGACCAACAAATTATTATGTTTAGTTTTATATTGTATATTCAAGTAGGAACATGAGTCAGTGATTAAAAGAAGTTTGGGGGCCAGAGAGAGGGCTCAGCGTAAGAAGGTTTTTGCTACCAAGCCTGATAAACCTGAGTTTGATTCACAGGTATCATGTGTGGAAAGAGAAAACTGATGCCCACAAATTGTCCTCTGATATCTATGCACTGATTCACACACAATAAAATAAGTAAATAAATAAATAAATAAATAAATAAGCAAGCGAACAAATAGATAATGTGACTTTTAGAGGCATTTTTAGTTATACTTATTTATTGACAGAGTCTCCCTCTGTAGACCAGGCTAACCTCAAACTCTCAGATTTTTTTTTCAGAGCTGAGGACCGAACCTAGGGCCTTGCGCTTGCACTGAGCTAAATCCCCAACCCCTCTCAGATTTTTTTTTAAGATTTATGTTGTATAACTCAAATTTCTAATGGTCTTATAATAAAAAAAAAACAGTACCAGATATTGGGGCAAATGTTGAAAGATCAGAGAGATAAAGGAACAAGCCACTGCCCCATCTCACCTCACCAATTCCATGAATCCTCTGACTGAAATCCTCTGAGTCCTCACCCGAAAGGCTCCAGCTGAAAAAGCCTCTAGGTGAAAGGGACACTTCTGCAGAAAAGCCTGTAGTTTCTGTCTCCTCATGCCTTATATACCTTTCTCCATCCAGTTATCTCTTCCTGGGGATTAAAGGTGTGTGTGCTTCAAGTACTGGGATTAAAGGTGTGTGCCATTACTGCTTGGCTCTGTTTTCTCTCCTAGACTGAGTCAATCTCATGTAGTCCAGGGTGGCTTTGAACTCACAGAGATCCAGGCAGATCTTTGCCTTCCAAGTGCTAGGATTAAAGGTGTGTGCCACCACTGCCTGGCCTCTATGTTTAATCTAGTGGCTTGTTCTGTTCTCTGATCTTTGGGCAAATTTTATTAGGGTACATAATATATCACCACATGTTGGGGCTGGAGAGATGGTTCAGCGGTTAAGAGCACAGGCTGCTCTTCCAGAGAACCTGGGTTCAATTCCCAGCACCCACATGGCAGCTTACAATTGTCTATAACTCCAGTTCCAGGAGATTTACACCCTCACACAGATACACATGCAGGCAAAACACCAATGCACATAAAATAAATATAAATCATTTAAAAAATACTCCTTTTTTTTAAAAAAAAAAAAAAGCTTTTATTTCTGTGTATCTATATGTGCACCACATGTGTGCAGATGCTCCAGGAGGCTAGAAGAGGGAGTTGGATCCCCTGAAACTAGACTTACAGGTGGATGAGAGCAGCCCAATATGAGTGCTGAGACCAAACCTAGGTCCTCTGCAAGACCAGCAAGTGCTCTTAACCACGGAGCTAGCTATCTTTCCAGCCCCAAACCTGCAAGTATCCTGAGTCTACCTTTCCAGGGCTAGGATTACAGGCATGCACAGCCATGCCAGGCTAAAGAGAACAGAAAAGAGTTTCCTAAAACCCTGATATTACCAAGGTTAGTAATGTTCTGAACTCTGCACAGCCCCTATAATTATTTTGACAGAGATATAGTGATGATTCTAATAAGCTAAAGTCCATCAAGTATGCACAGAATAATGTTCCTGTCTGCCAATGGCACAAACTATCATTATTATGAGAATGTAAATGAACTGAAGATTGGAATTCATTTTGCTTTGGGAAATGAGTAATAATTGCTAAAACATGTATATTAAGGGGTTGGAAAGATGGTTCAGCAGTTAAGAGCACTGACTGCTCTTCCAGAGGTCCTGGATACAATTCCTGTCATGGGCCACGACATACATACAACAGATGGCAATTAATAATACAGGTCAACCCACCAGATGAATAACTCTGATAGGGAGCCCCATGAGACAAAGACTGTAGGGTTACTGGCTGTGGAAACTGGTTGCTTCTGTCTGTGAATTTTCTCATGTGCCACTACATTTCTTCCCTAAAAATGGCAATGGGTATTCTCCACTGTCTGTGTTTTTGTCTTGTGTATATATTCCATCCTCTTTGCACACACATATCTGGATAGTTAGGAAGGTAATTTATTCTTAAGCTGTACAATTTTGATGAATAGAAATAATACTAAGATATTCTTCATAGCTTAGACTAACATAGGAAAGCAATGGTGTTCTCAGCTACAAAGACAGCTTTTTTGCACAATTAGCTGATTTAAAACCTCAGAGCAAATTCAAAGCAGAGTAGTTGCTCCTGCAGATGAATCACACAAGGACAGGTTCCCAGGTATCTGTTGAACCAAGGTCAGGCATGAAGCAACTTTAGTAGACTTAATTTTATCAGCAATTGACTCTGCATGTACTCCTAACCTCCAAATCTCAGGGTTCAGCCAACTAACTTTTTATTATTTAGGTCCTGAATTTCAGTGTCACTCTGTCAGGGAATACTGAGTGTTCAGCCTACGTGCCACCTGACTGTGCTTTACAGACTGCACATCAGGGAACTTGGCTGACAGCCAGGTGTTGCCATGGTCACTCACTGGCCAGTCAATGTGAAATCCCAAGCCTGAGAGAAAACATGTGATTGCTCATGTGTTACCAGAATGGCTCTGTTTCTTATTGTTTACTCAAGTAATGCTATGTGACCCTAAAAATGTAACTCATATATTGTCTAGAGTTTTCTGCTGGAAAGATTTTTCAAGGTGTATAGAGAGATGTGTGGAAGAAAGCTGTGTGTAGAAGGAGTTGTAGCTGTGTAAGAAGATGTAGCAGTGTATAGAGATGTGTAGTTGTGAAGGAGACAGATGTGTAGAAGAGAGGTGTGGGGTGATAGAGAGGTAGCTGTGTAGAAGAGAGATGTGTGGCTGTGTAGAGAGAGGTGTGTGGCTGTGTAGATAGAGGTGTGTAGCTGTGTAGAGATGTGTTGTGAAGACAGATTTTTCAGAGAAGATTTTTTTTAAGATGAAGTAAAAGAGAAAGTTACCATCAGAAAGCATGTGTTTTTTTTTTTTCTTATTCCCCTCAGATAGAAAGAGTCTAGCCTTTGCCATGTTCCTGGATTTTTTTTTTTTTGCATACTCTGGGTGTGGTTGTGGAGCTGGTTCTCAAAGACTGCAATATCTACAAGATCTACAGACTGTTTAGTTAACAAACAAAAAAGGGGGGAGATGGCACAGCCATATCTGATAGGAATGGCAAAAGTCATAAGGCCCTCACAACTGTTTGACAAGGATCCAGCAAAGCTGAGCCACATGATGGCTACCGTGCCACATTTGGTTTTCATCTCCACCTGTTGCATACTTGGGAGATTTTTAATATTTGCATCCTTATCTACTTGAAGGTCTTCCTTATGCCTAGGAGGTTGTGACACTCATAAAGAAGCCAGATGTCTCTTTATAAGGCTATGATACATTTTTTAAACATCTGTCCCCGTACTTATTCAGGAACAAGAAAATCAAAACAAAGTAAACTCAAAAATGTCAACAAGATTCAGTGGGCTAGAGGAGTTGGTCACAGTTCAAATTGCAAGCCTCTTCCCACTATACACTCAGACAATTACATGATATATACACCAACAAAGTTAGATTAGCTAAAGTTACCTCTGCCCTACACAGAGACTTACATTGATGAGCAACGTATGGAATGGAAAGATGTTAAAAGAATGAGATGTCAGGACCTCTCTCTCTTAGGAAAGTTAGGACATGCAAAGTCACTGTGATGTCTTATGACCAAAGAACAACAGAATGCCAAGATTTTAGACATATAAACAAATTCCATAAAGATATGAAATATAAACATTGTATTATGCCAGAATTTGAATAATAACCACATCAGCTTTGGCCTGAGAATTTTCTTGGACACTCTGGCCATTAAGAGTTAATAATACACTGCATTGGGACATGACAATATACCTGGACTGGCTTGGGGATTTTCTTTTGGTCTAGCAACCTTGAAGCAACCAAAGCTACCAGCCTGAGAACAGGTTGTCATATGCCTCTAGATTCTTAAAAATTGGGTTATGGGGTTAATGAATAAAAATGATAACTCTGTTCATTAATGATGTCAAAACTTGCCAGGTGGTGGTGACACATGCCTTTAATCCCAGCACTCGGGAGGCAGAGCCAGGCGGATCTCTGTGAGTTCGAGGCCATTCTGGTCTACAGAGTGAGTTCCAGGACAGGCATCAAAACTACACAGAAACCTTGTCTCAAAAAACAAAACAAAACAAAAAGATGTCAAAACTTGAGAGAAAATGATTGGAAATGAGGAAATGATAACTCTGTTCTGACATAGTTTTTTAATGATGACTAAAAGATGAGCAAGAAAAGGTGAAACACATGTCCAAAACCAAAAATGATATGATCTATGTTTTCAAACAACATGAATCTATCTTTGCTTACTAAATTTTGTATAAGTAGAAAAAGCATTCTGGCTGCTAAGGAGTCAGGCTGCAAGATTCTCCTGACCATCATGCCTGGATCATTCCTTCCCCTGCTGACGCCTTACATCCTCTGCTGGGACCTGTCCACTGCCAGGGATGGCTCCTGGCAACTTCCCAGCACCCACATGGCAGCTCACGACTGTCAAAAACTCCAGTTCTAGGGGATCCAGCACACTCTTCTGACTTTCTCAGGCACAAGGCACATGGATGGTGTACAGACATACATACAGGCAAAAAAACTCAGACACATAAAATCTTTAAAAAGTGTGTGTGTGTGTGTGTGTGTGTGTGTGACATTTAAGAAGCTAGATATTTACCTTGGTGGCAGAGTATTTGAGAAAAAAAGGTAACATTTAAAATCAATATGGTGACACATACCTGTAACATCAGAATTTGGGAGGCTGAAGCAGGGGAGATCACAAAATTGATACCTGGCTACAGGGCAGATTTTGAGCCATTCTGGCTCATTATCAGAACCCTTCCTCAGGAACAAAAAAAGTGACATCTAATCAAATTTTACAAACGTCTAAGGAAACTGTGGTTGCTTATTTCAATCGCAGAGTACCCTCACTAAAACATGATAAAATATACAGCTCCATTAAAAATTGCTCAAAACCTTGATATTGATTTCTAATTACCTCAGGAAATTGAAGAGGAAAGAAGGAAGTTCGTTTAGTGACTCTTTAAATAATAGGTATTTCCAAATTTGTTTATATCAAAAAACAAGTTGCCAATCTGAAAAACTGTGTTCTTGTAAAAATGACATTTAAATATATATTTAGGGTCATGCATAACCCAGGCCTTTTCCTTACACTTGGAAGAATGTGTGTTATTAACAAGGCAATTGTTAATTTGTAATGGTGGCATCTATAGAAACATTAGTTCATAAAGTAAGTGGTTAAAAACATTTTCAGGACAGTCAATAATAAGCTTAGCTGGGTGTGGTAATGCACATGTGTAATGCAGCACTTGGGAGCCTGGGAGGCAGAGACAGGCAGTGCCTGCCCAGTGTGGTACATGGTAAGTTCCAGGCAGGCCAGGGCTGCATGATGGGACTTTCCATTAAAAAGAAAAGTCTTTAGCACACAGAATTTTCTGGAAACAAAAGTGTGGGTGTATATAGAGATGAAACCAAATGTATGACAAAAGTCCAGAGATAATAAACCACTTCAAGACTACTGTCGCAGGATACTTTGTTGCAAAAAGTTCTTTTTATACTTTTGAGAAGGATGGTAAAAGGTAAGTGTTGTTCTTTGAAAATCCAGGAAAAGACTCCAAATCAAAAGAAAAGAGCTCAAAATCAAAACCCATATAAAAGCTGGACACAGCAAGTGCACACATCTGTAATCCCAGCACTCCTATAGGGAAATGGAGACAGAAACAGGAGAGTCCCCAGGAGTTTGTGGGCCTGGTGCACACAATGAAGAACAACATAGAGACCCTGTACCAAAACAAGGTGAAATGTGCAGACTACTATCACTCTGCTGTGTCTTCTGGCACTCACACCCAACATGTACACACACACACACACACACACACACACACACACACACACACAGTGGAGGGGGTGGTTTAAAATCCAGTGGTTTACTTTCTTTCAGCCCATTTGTAATACACATGCTGATTTTGAAAGCTTTCTTTACCAAAGAGGTGTTTGCTAGCTTTGCCAGTTCCCAATTTTCTAATTTAAGGTATATATATATATATATTTTAAAAGCAGGGTTTCACTATACAGCCCTGGCTGTCTTAGAACTCACTATGTAAACCAGATTGGCCTTGAATTCACAGAGATTCACCTGCCTCTGCCTCCCAAGTGCTGGGATTAAAGGTGTGTACCGCCATGTTTTTGTTTTTGTTTTTGTTTTTGATACATGGCTTCTCTGGGTAGCCTTGGCTGTCCTGGAGTTCACTCTCCCCAGGCTGGCCTCTACCTGCCTCTACCTCCTGAGTGCTGGGATTAAAGTCATGTGCCACCACTGCCTGGCCACCTGTATATTTTTTAAAAGTTATTTATTCATGAATATTGCATTTGTATGCATGATGGTGGAAGGGGACCCACATGCCTAGAAGGTCAGAAAACAACTTTGGGAGTCAGTTCTCTCATTTCACTTTCATGTGGTGTAGTGGTTTGGAAGAAAATGGTCCCCAAAGGGAACAGCACTTTGTTGGAGTGGGTGTGGCCTTGTTGGAAGAAGCATGACACTGTGGAGGTAGGCTTTGAGGATTCATATATGCTCAAGCCACACCCAGTGTCTCAGTGCACTTCTCAGCTCCAGCACCCTGTCTGCTTGTACTCCACCATGTCACACCATGATGATAATGGACGAAATCTCTGAAACGTAAGTTATTCCAATTAAATGTTTTTCCAAGAGTTGGCGTGATTGTGGTGTATCTTCACAGCAATAATAGATACCCTAACTAAGACAGAAATTGGTACCAGGAGTGGGGTATTGTTGTGATAGGCCTGACCATGCTTTGAGGAGGATTGTGGAAGGACTTTGGAACTTTGGGCTAGAAAAGCCATTGAGTGTCGAGAGCTCAATGAGATGTTCTGTGGGAGCTTAGAAGATAAGAATGTTGAGAGCAGTGCAGAGGATGGAGGCCTGGTTTGTGAAGTTTCAAAGGAAATTTTAAAGACTATCAGGGCTGTTTGCTATTTTAATTTACGATTCTGTTGTTCTGGTTAGCTGTGGCTGAAGAATCAGCTGTGATTAACAAGATACCAGAACTACTAAAGTGAAACCTTTGTGTTACTGGGACAATTGATGCTGGTTAGCTGGAGCTAAGAAATTAGCAGTAATTAAGAAGAGACCAGCATCACTGAGGTGAAATCTTCTGGAAAGTGTTTCCTGAGAGTGTGGTGATATTATGTTCCCCAAAATATTGTGTACCCTAATAAACTTATCTGGGGTCAGAGAACAGAACAGCCACTAGATATAGAAGCCAGAAAATGGTGGCACACATGCCTTTAATCCTAGCCTTCTGGAGGCAGAGATCCATGCGGATCTCTGTGAGTTCAAGGCCACACTGGAAACAGCCAGGCATGGTAACAAGAGCCTTTAATCCCAGGAAGTGATGGCAGAAAACAGAAAACAGAAAGGTATATAAGGCGTGAGAACCAGGAACTAGAGTCAGTTAAGCTTTCAGGCTTTGAGCAGCACAGTTTAGCTGAGATCCATTTGGATGAGGACTCAGAAGCTTCCAGTCTGAGGAAACAGGATCAGTTGAGGAATTGGCAATTTTTAAGTCTTGAATAGTCACTTTCCTTAAATCAAAGTGACCTTTTGGGTTGGTTTTGGTATTTTGAAAAAGGGTCTCTGACTGAGGGTGACAGTTGTGCAGCTTGATGTGTTTGTGGGTCTCCTGGCAATGGGACTGGGACTCATCCGGAGTGCATAAACTGGCTTTTTTAGAGCCCATTCCCTGTGGTGCGATGCCTTATTCAGCCTTGGTGCAGGTGGAGAGGGGCTTGGGCCTACGCCACTATGAGGAGGGGATGGGGGTGGGATTGGGAAGTGAGAGAAGGGGAGTGCTGTGGGATGCTCTGTATGGCAAATGTGTTGCTGATTAGTCAATAAATAAAACACTGATTGGCCATTGGCTAGGCAGGAAGTGTAGGCGGGACAAGGAGGAGAATAAAGCTGGGAAGTGGAAGGCTGAGTCAGAGAGACACTGCCAGCCGCCACCATGACAACCAGCATGTGAAGATGCCGGTAAGCCACGAGCCATGTGGCAAGGTATAGATTAATGGAAATGGATTAATTTAAGCTGTAAGAACAGTTAGCAAGAAGCCTGCCATGGCCATACAGTTTGTAAGCAATATAAGTCTCTGTGTTTGCTTGGTTGGGTCTGAGTGGCTGTGGGACTGGCGGGTGACAGAGATTTGTCCTGACTGTGGGCCTGGCAGGAAAACTATAGCTACAGGGGAGGGAGGGGGAACAGTTGGCAGTATGTAAAATGAAAAAAAAAACTTTAAATAAGTAAGTAAACCTTAAAAAAAAAAAAAGAAAAGAAAAGGGGTCTCACTATGTAGCCCAAGCTGACTTCCAACCTGAGATCCTCCTGCCTCTGCTTCCCAGGTACTGAGATTACAGGAGTGTGTGCTGCACCCAGCTAATACCAGAGTCTTCATAAAATAGAAGAAATTTAATGCATCCTTGGAAATGTAACTTCAGCCAGCAATTTTACCACATGCATATAGCAGCTTGAATCAGAGCCAGTGCAAAAGGTGAAAAACTCAGACAACTGTGATGCAGAGGGGGCTTAAATGAACCCACTTTTTTGATTCCCTGACTAATCATTTAAGTTTTCAGAGAAGCTTCATATATGGTAGTAGCATGCCCCTGTCATAGCAAATTGCTATAAAAATAGTATGTAGTAGAGGACTCAAGCAGGATCTGAACATGTCTACGAGCTGCCCTGCTCTTGGGTTCTGTGACGAGATCTTGCTAGGTAACCCCAGACTGGCCTGGAACACATGCTCTTTCTGCTCCAGCTTCTCCAGGACTGTGATATGGTTACAGGTGGGCATTCTTGCTGATTTTTGTGTGACTCACTTTTCTAGTGTTTTGATTGGATGTTGCTTTGTTAAAGGCATCTTGTGAAGATATGATGTGCTTTTTCAAATCCCAGAATGATCAGTTATCAGGGAGATCAAGCTAAGATTGGCCTCAATGTTCATATTCCAGCCACAGGGAGGAGGAAACCAGATCTCTGGCCAAGATCGCCGTGTACTCCCTATGGAGCTGTGGGCTCATGGTCCGCTGGCTGCCTCTGCTGAATTCTTGGTCTCCATTCAGCAGTCTGATCTCTACCCTGTCATCAGTCCATCCCTTAGTTTTCATACCAAGAATGGTGCCGAGGTTCTGAGTAGGTGGCAGTCTACCATGAAAGGTCAAGGGGCAAGAACCACAGAAGCAACTTAACATCAAGCCCCAGACACGGTTGTTCCCAGCTGCCTCCACCCTGGGTTCTGCTCTTGGCTCACCCTCTCAGAACAGAAAAAACAAAGCAATGTGAAAAAAAAAAGAATAAACTGAATTCTTTCCATTTTTTTTCTGTAGAGCAATTTGACCTCTCAAGCTCTGCTTCCTAAAGAAGACTTAAGCCTTCAGCCAAGACTTAACATTCCTATTTGTAGAAATCTTTGAATTAGCTGACATTTTAAGAACAAGTTTTTAAAAAGCCTTTTTGTTTGCTGGACATGGTGGTACATGTCTGTAATTCCACACTCAGTATGTAGAGGCAGGAGGATTACTGTGAGATAGCCTGGTCTGCATAAGAAGTTCTGTAGGCCAGTTAGGGCTACATAGTGAGACCGTGTGTGTGTGTGTGTGTGTGTGTGTGTGTGTGTGTGTGTGTGTGTGTGTGTGTTTGTGTGTGTGTTTAAGTGTTTTTGTTCCCTTATAATCCCAGTGCCAAAGAGGTAGAATCAAAGGACTAGGAGTCCGAGATCAAGGCCATCCTCAGCTATGTAGTGAGTTTGAGGCTACTCTGGACAACATGAGACCCTGACCTCAAAAAAAGGAAAAGCAGAGTGGGAGAGAGGAAGAGGGAGGTAGAGAGAAAAATTAATTCTTAGTCAATGCAAGCAGACCAAAATGAGAAAAGAGGTGGAGGGGGAGGGAGGGAGAAAGGAAGGCACTCAAAAACAAGGATCCATTGGGAGGCAGAGGCAGAGGCAGGCAGATCTCTGTGAGTTTGAGCCACCCTGGTCTACAAAGTGAGTTCTAGGACAGCCAGGGCTACACAGAGAAACCTTGTCTCAAAAAAAAAAAAATAACAAACAACAACAAAAAGAAAGATACAAGTAAAATGTTTCAAAACTCCTGTTTTCATTTTGAAAACCATTTTCCCCTGTGCTTAGTCTCAATCACTCATTATTTCCATCAGCTTTGTCCTCTCTTGTTCTCTAATCCAACTAAATTCTGGGTTGGGTACTGGGGATGGGCCCCAATGCAATGAATTACCAAAGGTAAATGGAATGTCACTGCCTGAAGGTTTAATTCCTCAGTCCCTAAAGCCAGAGACTAGAGGGAAACACTCTCTTAGGTTTTTTCTTGATAAATTCATTAAATGGTCATATCACAGTTGGTCAACCTTAACAGTGAAGGAGGCAGGTAAGTGGGTAAAGGGTCTTTGGAATTTGCAGGTTCATAGCTACACCCATTTCTGTTCCTTACCAAACCATAGTAATACCTGAAACAGACCTTGAGTCTCTAGGCTTCTGAGATAGGTGGAGTGGATATGTGCCCAGGACGCGTGTGGACATGTCAGAGGCACACCTATACTGTGACTGGTGTGTGGAGATTGGAACCCTTTTCCTTGGAATGACTTTACTCATGCAAGACTTCTTTGAATAAACGAAGCCTCTGGTTTTACTAGTTTTGCTGATGCCTCCAATGGCAAAGTAATGCTTTTGGTTTAAGATGTTTGTGTTTTCACAGTGAATGGAAAATTTTCTGGAGTATAATGAAAAAAAAAAAAACCCACCACCACCACCACCACCACCAACAACAACAACAAAATAACCCTCAGAAACTTCCAGAGCTGAAAGAACTTTAGATAGAAATCTAGAAATCAGAAGGCTCCAGGCTGGAATAGCACTTTGTAAATGAACCGAAACAATTTAGTAAATTGTCAAAGAAAGCTAAGCGGTAGTGGTCCATGTCTTTAATCCCAGCGCTTAGAGCTAGAGTCAGGTAGGTAGATCTCTGAGTTCAAGGCCAGCCTGGTCTACAGAATGAGCTCCAGGATGGCCAGGGCACAAAGAAACCCTGTCTTATAAAGAAAAAAAAAAGTCAAAGGAATCAGGAAGAGAATGGGACAATGAGCCCTGAAAGATGGTGGTATTAGTAGTGTCTAAGCTTTGTTGTTTGCAGACAGTTTCAGGTAGCATAGGCTAGCCTGGAACTCACTACGTAGTCAAGGATGACTTTGAACTTCTGATCCTCATGCCTTTGCTTCCTGAATGCTGGGATAACAGGCATGTACTGCCACATCTGGGTAGCGTCTGTGTTTTATTTCCCCTGTACTCACATTGCCAAGAGTAGTGGTAGACATAGTTAGAATATGGGCTTGCATCTTCAGGCCAGATCCCATAGCCTGAAGCACTCTTTCTGTGACAGAGTTTAGATGCCATCTGTGCTACAGCTAAAGAGCAGTCCTTAAATTATGACCCCAGCCAGCACCTGGTTCCTTCATGCTCTTTGTCATGTACACTACGTTTAAATAGGTCATGTGATATGAAACTTCCTGCCAGGCCCCCAAACTTACAAAAGTCTGATATTTCTTTTTGTCCTTAGGATTAGTTCAGGGAAGTGACCTCTAAATATGCTCCTCTGGCCCCCCATTCACCATCTCTCTCATGGTCTCTCTCTCTCTCTCTCTCTCTCTCTCTCTCTCTCTCTCTCTCTCTCTCTCTCTATCTATCTATCTATCTCTCTCATTCTCTCTCTATATCTGTATTTTATTTGAATGGGTATCTTGTGTTGTGGAATATTCCTTTACACTGTGTAAAGATATGTCACTGTGATTGGTTTAATAAAAAGTTCACCAGCCTCTGTCACGGGTGTGAGTTCATGGGCACGGTGGACCTAGAGAAGCCAACATGACAGTTGCCAGAAGTTGGGTTTGTCGCCAAACCTATGTGACCCCACGGAGACCCTTCGAGAAATTTTGTCTCGACCAGGAACTGAAACTAATTGGAGAGTATGGGCTCCAGAACAAACGTGAGGTCTGGAGGGTCAAATTTACCCTAGCTAAGATCCCACAAGGCCGCCGGGGAGCTGCTGACGCTGGATGGAAAGGACCCGCGGCGTATTTTTGAAGGCAATGCTCTGCTGAGGCGACTTGTTCGCATTGGGGTGCTGGATGAGGGCAAGATGAAGCTGGATTATATCCTGGGGCTGAAGATTGAGGATTTCTTGGAGAGGCGGCTGCAGACCCAGGTCTTTAAGCTGGGTCTGGCTAAATCTATTCACCATGCCCATGTGCTCATCCGCCAGCGTCATATCAGGGTCCGCAAGCAGATGGTGAACATTCCATCCTTCATTGTCCGTCTGGACTCCCAGAAGCACATTGATTTCTCCCTCCGTTCTCCTTATGGTGGTGGCCGCCCAGGCCGAGTGAAGAGGAAGAATGCCAAGAAGGGCCAGGGTGGTGCTGGAGCTGGTGATGATGAGGAAGAGGATTAAGTTAATGCCTCCCTGGGCTGGAGGATTATGTAGTTTTCCAGTTGACTAATAAAGCAGAGTTAACACTTAAAAAAAAAAAAAGCTAAACAGCCAATAGCTAAGCAGGATTTTGGAGGCAGAGAATACTGGGGAGAAGAAGGGTGGAAACTCAGAGTCACCAGTCAGAGACAGAGAAAGCAGGAAAGCAGCATGGACAGTACAGAGTGAAGGTAATAAAGCCACAAGGCAGAAAGTAAATGAATACAAATGGGTTAATTTAAGTTATAAGAGCTAGTTAGAAACAAGCCTAAGCTATCAGCCAAGCTTTCATAATTAACAAGAAGTCTCCATATCATGATTTGGGAGCTGGCAGGAGGGACAGAAAAATCTGCTTACAGTCTTGCCTGCATGTATGTATGTATGCGCACCAAGTGTACGCAATGTCCTGGAGGCGGGAAGAGGGCTTTGGATCCCGAGAACTGGAGTCACAGACAGTTGCCATGTGGGTGAAGGAACCAAGAGGAGATCCTCTGGAAGATCAGCCAGCGCCCTTAACTGTTGAGCCGTCTCTCCAGCCCCTCCAGAGCTTTTCCCGATTCTTTGTTGGAAACGAACTTTTCTGAGATAGATAACAAACATGAGTGTATCAAGACCTAGCCACCGAGTTTCCAAGCCCAAATACGCTCAACTGTTTTCCAGTTTAACTTATTTTTCCTCCTTTCCCTTCTCTTCCTCCTCCTCTTCCACAAAGGTGGAACCTAGAGTGCACTTTTAATGTTTAAGTTTTTTATATATTTGTCATGTGTTGGGGGACACTGGTTTGCTGTATTGTTTGTAATAAGGTCAAAGAGCTTCTTTTGGGAACTGAGTTTCCTCTTCCATCACATGAGTTCCAGGGATTGAACTCAGGTTGTCAGTTTTGGCAGCAAGCTCCTTTACCCACTGAGCGATCTTCAGAGCCTTAGGTGTGCGTTTTACTACTGAGCTATATACCCCCAGGCATATTCAAGCTGACTTTCTTTTTCACTTGCAACTAATAAAATACTTGAGTAATGTAATCATAGCAATCAAATGACACCCTTTAAAATGTGGTTAAAAATAAATATATTAACTGCCTTCCAACTCAAATGAAAAGAAAATATTGGGGAAAAATTAAATGTGTAGGTTGCAATGAAGAATAATTTAAAAATAGTAAACTCTCTCAGACGATGAATAAGCAATGAGAAAATCAGAAAAAAAGTTCTCTTTAGAATATGTAGAACTGGTCTCTCACCAAAGTAGTCTGGATAACCCAAATCTGAAGAGCAAATATGTCCTAAGACTCTGGGAAAGGAGGCTGGAGCATGTATGTCTGAGCTTCACCAAATTTAGGAATAGAATGAGGTTCCATTTCCATTATGTCAATCAGAGCTGTAAGGCATGGTGTCCTCATCTGCCCACAGAAGTACCCAGCCGGTGCTCACACGTGCCCCGCTGCTTCTCAGAGTTTCCAGGCGTTGTCTCATGCTGGGAACAAGGTGGACTCGCTCTCCACCCGTCATCAGTTTCCTTGGCTGTCTAGGTTGTCCAAGGAAGAAGCGCTTTCTCCCAAACCTCACACCGTTCTCTGTGGTACCTGGGCAGTGCCAGTTCCCAAGTCAGGGGAGAAGAGTCTCCCTGCATTCATATTAGCTTGATTATGCAGCGCCCTCCATCCCCCCACCTCACCCTGCTTATGTGTTTAAATAATGGTCCCAACTGATGTTGGTGTTTTAGAAGATTGTTAGGAGGCTGGAGGAAGTGGATCAGTGGGGGAGAGCCTTGAGGTTCGGTAGTTTGGCCCACTACCTGTTCTGCTTCCAGATAACTAGGCCACCCATTTTTGCTGTCATGCCTTCCCGGACATGATGGATGGGGGTTCTTTCTTGCTCTCTTTTTAAGAAAGACGTATTGGGGCTGGAGAGATGGCTCAGAGGTTAAGAGCACTGGTGGCTCTTCCATAGATCCTGAGATCAATTCCCAGCAACCACATGGTGGCTCACAACCATCTATAATGACATCTGGTGTCCTCTTCTGGCATGTAGGCATACACGCTGGCAGAACATTGTATGCATAATAAATAAAACTTTAAAAAAACAAAAGGATGTATTTTGTAGACGAATTTCTAAACAGTCTTATTAAATAAGAAACACAGAGCCAAATACAGAGGTGCAAGCCATAGAGATCAGAGCAATAGCCTCCAACTAAACTTAGCTCACCACATCGCCATAGCTTCCCAAGAGAACCTCTTCCTGTCTAACCTGTGGCTTTATTGCCTTCCTGTTCTGCCTTCTCATTGGCTCTAAGCCCAGCCACATCACTTCCTTGTCACTGCTTGTCTATGCAGACCTCCAGGTCTTTATGGTTGGTACTGGGATTAAAGGCGTTTGTCACCAGGCTTGGTTGTGTCCTTGAACACACTGAGACTGCCTGCCATGTGATCAGATTAAGGGCATGTGCCACCACTGCCTGACTTCTGGCTGACCTCTGATCTTCAGGCAAACTTTATTTGTTAACATACAAATAAAATATCACATTTCAGCACAAATAAAATATAATCACAGTATTTAGTTTTATTTTATGTGTATGAGTGTTTGTCTGCATGTATGTATGTGCACCAGACATATGCCTGGTGCCCATGGAGGCCAGAAGAGGGCTTTAGAATTGCCAGAAACTGGAGTCAACAAATGGTTCTGAGCTACCATCTGAGTGCTGCGTACTGAATCCAGCCAGGTCCTCTGGAAAAGCAATCAGTGTTCTTGACCACTAAGCCATCTACAGACCTAAATTTTAAAAATTTAAAGATTATTCTACACAGGCATTCTTAAAGGCCCACCTCCCAGGTGATTCGAGATTCTGAATTAACACTAACCACTGCATCCAGCACTTGGGAGGTGGAGGCAGGAGGGTCAGGAGTTGGAGCTCATCTTTGACTATATGGGGAGTTCAAAGCTAACCTGAGTCATATGAGATTCTGTCTCCAAGTGGGGGCAGGGGCAAGTGTGGTAGCACATGCCTCAGGAAGTAGAGGCAGGTGGATCTCTGTGAGTTCAAGGCCAGCCTGGTCTATATGGGGAGTTCCAGGGCAACCAGGGCCGCTCAGAGAAACCCTGTCTCAAAAACCAAAGAAACAAAAACCAAACAATAGCAAGCAATAATACTCCAGAGAAGAGTCCATTGTGCCCTTGTAATTACCTCTATTTTATTCTTTCCTTGGCTTTTCTTTCTTACTCTTCTTAAAGCCAAAAGAAGTCCCCCCTCCCTTAAGGGGACTTTGTCAGGTGTTTTGCTCAGAACAATGGGGCAGTAGCTAACATGGCTGGACACGGAAGCATCTATTTTTAACCCTTTTGAAAATGTTATTTTAATTTTAATTTCCCTGTTTTAAGGATTTTGTTGTTGTTCTTTTTAGCCACTTTTTAAGGGCTGTTCTACTGGCAGTACATTATTTTAGGGTGCTCTGTCTTGTTTCTGGTGCTGGGGACTGGGGTAAACTATTAGGCATGTGACCTACCAGCTGAGCTCCATGAGTTGTTTGCAGTTGTTCTTTCTACAAGAATGGTGATTTCCTGGGACTGAGGGGACAGCTCAGTGGGTGAGAGGGCTTGCAGGACTGAGGTCATCATGTATCCATCCTCAGGTCATCCTCAGCATCCATGTAGAAACCAGACCTGACCATAAACCCCTGCAACTTTAGTGTAGCAGTGGAAGCCAAGAGGACTTCTGGGACTTGCTGTCTGTCCACCTCACTCCAGGTTCAGGTGTAGGAAGCCCAACACGCTCCTTTGGCTTCTGCATGTGCGCTGACATGTCCACACACATGCGTACACACATTCACGCAACTCTGCATACGCCAACCCCACATGCAGCACACATATATAGGTATATAAAACTTACTTTAATGTTCATTTCCCCCTTTATTCTGGACAATATTTTTACTGGATATAGAATTCTAGTTTCACAGTTCTTTACACTTGAGAATTCTTGTACTGCTTCCTTTAGTTTGGGATGAGAAATCTGTTGTCCAAGGAATTGGTTTTCTCTGTGGGTAAGGCATCATTTCTCTTTCATTTCTCTCAAGGGTTCTGTGGTGGTATTTTACTTGTACTGAAATGTGATTTTAATTGTATGTTAATAAATAAAGTTGCCTGGGGGTCAGAGCTATTAGAGCCATAGCAAATGCGTGGCGGCGGTGGCGCACGCTTTTAATCTCAATACCATAGAGGACCTGGAGGGCGGTACATACAGGCAGTGACGAGGCAGTCACATGTTTGGGTTTACAAGCAATGAGAAGGCAGAACAGCTAGACTATATAAAGACATACACACAGGAAGTAGGTCCCTTTCGGAGAGCTCTCTTGGCTGAAGCAGGAAGGGTGAGGCTCTTAGCTCTGACCTCTTGGCTTTCTTCTCTAAATCGGCTCTGTGTTTCTTATTTAATAAGACGGTTGGTTACATCTACAGGGTTCTTTTCTCTGTCTTTGGTTTTTTAGAAGCTTGATTATGGCACTGGAAGCACAGCTCAGAGATGGTGATTGCCTGGCAGGCCCAAGTCCCTGTGCTCCACCCCCAGCACAGGAGGAACTGGGGGCGGGGCTCAGTTGGCTCCTAGAATTATACAGATCCCTGTATAATTCTGGTGAAATTCTCCCAGGGCTGTCAATCTCTTGTTCCAGCTCAACGCTTGTTCTCCTCTTCTATAACACAGTGGTAGACTGTGTTCCACTTGCTGGTCCCTGAGGTCCCGTTCACTGTCTCCCTTTAGTCCATTGTCTTCACGGTGTTGAAAGTGGTGAGTCCTGCTAATCTAACTCCAAGTCCACTGATTTTGTCTTCTCTAGTCTGTTCTGATCCTAACCAGTATATTTTTTATTTTTATTTTACACAAAAGAACCTCAGTATATCTACATTCAGGAACAGGCCAGGGAAGGGTGATGAAGAATGGCGCAGGGTTTTCCACAAGCGGTTAGTGCACAGGGGCTGCTCTGCTGAGCGTCCTGTTCAGGATGGTCAGAGAGCAGTGTTCTTCAGAGAACAGAAAGGCAAAGGTGGTGGGTCCTCTCAACCCCTAGGCGGGCCCCGGACCACCTGCTTTCCACTGCCTGGTGCCACCACACTTCTAGCTTCGTAGCAACCACTGGCTGGCACTCCTGGAGATGTGGGCCCATCACTCAAGTTGTCAGGTCTGCCAGCATGGAAAAAAAGTTCTGCCTATTGGAGTATGTCAGAGCTGGACATAGGAAGGCTCTTTTCTCTTCCTTTAAAACAGCAGTTCTCAGCCTTCCTAATGTTGCAACCCCTAATACAGCTCCTCATGTGCTGACCCCAACTTTAAAATTATGTCTATTGCTACTTCACAGCTGTAATTTTGCTATTCTTATAAGTTGTAATGTAAATATTTTTAGAGATAGAGGTTTTGCCAAAGGGGTCATGACCCACAGGTTGAGAACCACTGCTTTCAAGGCTTATACTATTATTATTTTAATTTTTATTTGTAAAACTGTGTATATGTGTGTGCGAGTGTGGGTTTGTGCATGTGAGTGCATTATCTGTGGAGGCCAAAAGAGGATGTCAAAGCTCCTGGACCTGGAGTTACAGTTATGAGATTCCTGGTGTGTGTGTTGGGAACAGAACTCAGGTCCCCTGGAAGACCAATATGAGTTCTGAACCATCTCTTCAGCCTTTATTCTTTTTTATGGCTTTTTTTTGATACAGAGTTTCTCTGTGTAGCTCTGGCTGTCCTGGAACTCACTCTGTAGACCAGGCTGACCTCTGCCTCCAGAGTGCTGGGATTAAAGGTGTGAGCCACCACATGTCTGTTGTGGAATATTCCTTTACACTGTGTGAAGATGTGTCACTGTGATTGGTAAATAAAGAGCTAACTGGCCAAAAGCTAGACAGGAAGTAGAGATGAGACTTCTGGACAGAGAGACTCTGGGAAGAAGAAAGGCAGAGTCACCAGCCTGACATTAAGGAAGCAGGATGGGCACTACAGAGTAAAGGTAACAGAGACATGTAAAGAAGCATAGATTTAAAAATATGTGTTAATTTAAGTTATAAAAGCTAGTGGGACAAGCCTAAGCTAAGGCTAAGCTTTCATAATTCCACGTCATGATTTGGGAGCTGGCTGGTGGGACAGAAAGACTCACTACTTACATTGACAGCCCTTACTCTTAATTCTGTGTGTGTGTGTGTGTGTGTGTGTGTGTGTGTGTGTGTGTAAAGGATATGTGTGCACATGAGTGAAGGTTCTCTCACAAGTCAGAGGCATCAGATCTCCCTGGAGCTGGAGTTGTAGATGATAGTGAGCCACTTGGTATGGGTGCTGGGAACCAAATGTGGGTCTTCTGCAAGAGCAGTTCACACTTTAAACCACTGAGTCATTTCTCCATCCCTCTTCCCATTGTCTTTGAAACATTGTTTCCATCTTTCCTGGGACTTGGTTTCATGTAGCCCAGGATAGCCTTGAACTCACTGATAATGATCTTAGACATATGATCTTCCTTCTACCACCAAATGTTGAGATTTCAAGTGTGTTTCACCATGCCCTATTTCTGTAGTACAGGGGATGGAGTCCTGGGTAGCATTATTCTAGGTAGGCTAGCACTCTACCAAAGGCTAGCTGAGCTATGTGTCTTGTCTTAGTTTTTAATGTTTTCTATATTTTTTCTGTAGATGAAATTCTAAATGGTCTTATTAAATAAGAAACACAGAGCCAAATGCAAAGTTAAAAGCCCAGAGGTCAGAGCAGTCTTCCCCTCAGAGAGAGGCCTTCTTCCTGTGTCCTGTCTTTTTATTGCCTTTCTGTTCTGCTTTCTCATTGGCTCTAAACCCAACCACATGATTTCCTCGTCACTGACTATCTATACAGACCTTCAGGTCTCTGCGGTTGGTACTGGGATTAAAAGTTCAGGTCACCTTGCTTTGGCTGTGTCCTTGACCACAGAGACTCTGCCTGCCATGTGAGCGGATTAAGGGCTTGTACTACCATGGCCTGACTCCCGCTTGTGGCTCGCTGTGACTTCTGATCTCCAGGCAACTTTGTTAACATACAAATAAAATCACATTGCAGCACAAATAAAATATCACCATATTTTTCAGTTAATTTTTTCACTTGGCTCTTCTTTATGTCTTTTATTTACTTATTTTGCTGACACTTTATTGTTATTTGAGGCATGGCCTATGTACCCTAGGATGGGCTTGAACTCACAAGAATCCTCTTGCCTCAGCCTACTGAGGGCTGAGATTACAGGTGGGCACCACTGTGATGGTTTAAGTAAGAATGGCCCCCATAGGCTCATATATTTGAATGCTTGGTCACCAGGGAGTGGATTTGTTTGAAAGGATGAGAAAGGTTAAGAGGTGTGGCCTTGGAGGAAATGTCTCACTTGGGGTGGGCTTTGAGGTTTCAAAAGCCCATGCCAAGCCCAGAGTTTCTCTCTTTGCCTACAGATCAAGATGTAGTTCTCAGCTACTGCTCCAGCGTCTGCCTGCATGCTGCCAGGCTCTCTGCCATGGTGATAATGGATTAACCCTCTGAAACTGTAATTAACCCCCCAATTAAATGCTTTTTCATATAATAGTTGCCTTGTCATGGTGTGTCTTCACAGCAAAAGAATAGTGTTAAGACAGCCACCATACCTGGTTCTTAACGGAAACTTCCTATTTTTTCCCTTGCTTCCAGCATGTCCACAGTCTCTCGCTGAGGTCTGTTTCCAGTCCTTTTCAGACCGTTCCAGTGTCTGCCATCTTGGGTGTTGTCACCATTGCTGCCCTTTCTCATTACATGAGGTTTTCTGAGTTCTTAGGATAATGAACCATGTGTTAAAAGTTAGACACTGCACATTTTGGATGATACGTTATGTGAGTTTCAGGGTAGTCTCTCTCTCTCTCTCTCTCTCTCTCTCTCTCTCTCTCTCTCTCCCTCTCTCTTCCTCTCTCTCTCTCTCTCTCTCTCTCTCTCTCTCTCTCTCTCTTTCTCTCTCTCTCTTTAAAATATTTATTTATTTATTGTGTATACAGTATTCTGTCTGCATGTATGCTTACAGGCCAGAAGAGGGCACCAGATCTCATTACAGACAGTTGTGAGCCACCATGTGGTTGCTGGGAACTGAACTCAGGACCTCTGGAAGAGCAGACAGTGCTCTTAACCACTGAGCCATCTCTTGTTACTGACTCAGGAGTGAAAGACTGATCTGGGAAAACATGAAGTTGTCCTCTGACCTCCACATGCATGCCATGGCACACACATGCACACACATTTTTTTTTAGAGGCCTCTTTTTCTCTCAGGTTTTCTAGATGACTAATAGCCATGTGGTAGGAGCTAAATGATGCTAAGTTTAACTCCCTACCATCTGTCTATGGGTATAGGATTCTTCTTGCCCTCTGTGCCAGGGGTCTCTTGGGTCAGGGATGAGGGAATGGAGAACAGACAGCTACTTGGTGTGGTTAGTCCACCATTGCCTTAGACCATGTGGTCCTCAGAAGATGCTTTTCTGTCTGGGTAAAAATCATCACATAGCAGGCGGCAGTGGCACACACCTTTAATCCCAGCACTCGTGAACAGAGCCAGGAGGATCTCTGTGAGTTCAAGGCCAGCTTGGTCTACAGAGTGAGATCCAGAACAGGCACCAAAACGACACAGAGAAATCCTGTCTCGAAAAACAAAAACAAAGAGGCAAAAAAATCATCACATAGGCTCTTGGATCTGAGCTCACCACAGGCAAAAAAGTAATCGTGGCTTTATTGTCATCAAAATGACAACAGTCATGTGACATGGCCACCATCTTGGTTAGTGGCATCATGAAGATAGGAAAGGCCAAGTTATTTTACCAGTCTGAGCTGTTGAGTTCCAGGCTTGGGCTACATATCAAGACCCTGCCACAAGAGAAAATGAAGTGGAAATATAACCTGAAGAATGGGAGATAGTGTTTCCGAATCTTATCTACATAGAAACTTGCATCTATAATATAGGAAAGACTCTTAGAACTAAATATTAAGGACAAATAACTTAAGAAAAGACATGGAACTGAATAAGCATTTCTCCACGACTAGAGGGATGGCTCAGCAGTTAGAGTACTTGCTGATCTTCCCAAGGACCTGAGTTCAGTTCTTAGCATCCATCCTAAGGCTTACAATTGCCTGTAACTCTAGTTCCTGGGGAGCAGACATCCTTTTCTGACTTCCATGGGCAACTGCACATATGTGCACAAACCCACACAAAGACTACACACACATATAATTTAAAAAGCCTTTAAAAAAGAAGATACACAAATGGTCAATATGCACATTGAAAAAAATGTTCAACATGATTAGCCATTAGGGAAACAGGCAAAGCCATAGTAGGAGATGCTATTCACACACAGCAGGATGGCTGTAGTTAAAAGATCAGATGGTGGCCGGGCGGTGGTGGTGCACGCCTTTAATCCCAGCACTCAAGAGGCAGAGCCAGGCGGATCTCTGTGAGTTCGAGGTCAGCCTGGGCTACCAAGTGAGTTCCAGGAATAGGTGCAAAGCTACACAGAGAAACCCTGTCTCGAAAAACCAAAAAAAAAAAAAAAAAAAAAAAAAAAGATCAGATAGTGGAGGCAGGAGGATCAGAAATTCAAGATCATTCTCAGCTATATAGTGAGTTTGAGGCCAGCCTGTGATACATTAGACCCTGTTTCAAATAAAATAGAAAAAGTAAAAAGCAAGCAAGCAACCAAGCAAAAAACACTGATTAAAGCTGGGTTGTGGTGGCACATACATGCCTTTAATCTGAGCACTTGGAGGCAGAGGCAGGTAGATCTCTGTAAGTTCGAGGCCAGCCTAGTCTACAGAGTGAGTTCCAGGACAGCCAAAGCTACACCGAGAAACACTGTCTTGAAAAACCAAAAACCAAACCAAAACAACAGCAACATCAACAACAAAACAAAAAAAGTCCTACTGAACAGTTGGTGTATGAGGTGTGTGAATATGACATGTTTATGTGTGCACATAAAGCCAGAGATTGGCATCAGGTATCTTCCTCAGTTACTCTCCACCTTATTTATTTATATATATTTATTTTGTGTGCATGTATAGAAGTCAGAGGACAATTTGGGGTGTCTGGTCAGTCTTTCCACCATTTGGGTCTGGTTACTTTGGACTGTCAATTTGGCACAGTGTAGAGTCACCTGGAAATGAAGTGTCTAGATTAGGTTGGCCTGGGGGCATGACTATGGTGGGTTATGTTAATTAGTGGGAAGACCAGTGTATCATGAGTGACAGCATACTCTGGACAGAGTATCCTGAACTGTGTCAGAATGGAGAAATCCAGGTGAGCACAAGCATGCATGTGTGAATTTGCTGATTTTGACTGCAGCTGTAATGTGTCTTGCTGCTTCAAATCCATGCAGCCTTGACTTCCCACAAGGATAGACTGTAACCTGGAATTGTGAGTGAAAGCCCTGTCTCTCCTAAGCTGCTTTTGTCAGGGTGTTCTATCACAGCAACAGAAAAGAAAGGAAGTCCCCCGAGTAACGGAGAAACCCTGGGTAATGAGAGAGAGCATCCTCTCATCCAGGGCATAGGTGTTGTTGAAGCTTGGCCAACTCCAGAGCTGCATTTCCTTGCGGGGTCAGGACACTGTGGCATGAGCTATTTGGGTCAGGGATGGCTTAACTTGCCCTTCACATATTCAGCCAAGCACACATCATCCTCCCAGTCCAGCCAAATGTGTAGCCAGCCTTCCCATTCCACATCACTCCTTCCCAAGGTCATTTACCCGCCTTCGCCTACTGGGGAGATTCTGTCCAACTTGTCTCGGTGTTTAGAAACAATGCTGGCCTTTCTGTTGGAGAAGGAGGAGGATGCCGATTCCAGGGAGCAGTCAGCTGTTCCTTCAAAGCCGAAGCTCCAAAGACTGCCAAAGGCTGAGAAGGTTTTAGTCATTCTAATCTCTTTCTGCATGTTGCTAGTCCTTAGCTCCCTCTTGTGGTTCAGAGGATATATGACACAGGCCAGGAAAAAATTTTGTCTCAAGTTTTGCTGTTACTGAAATCCCTTGGGCACTGATAAAAGGAGGATTATCAAGGCGGGTGTGGCCTGAAATCCCAGCACCCATGAAGTGGAGGCAGGAAGGCCACAGGTTCAAGGTTCTTCTCCACTACAAAGCAAGTTCCAGGCCAACCTGGGCTGCGTAGAGAAACTGTCTCAATCTCTCTTTCCCAAAAGATGGTAGTTAAATGGATTGATTTTTTTCTTTTAATATTAGTTTTAAAATCAGGACGTTTGCCAGGCGGTGGTGGCGCACGCCTTTAATCCCAGCACTCGGGAGGCAGAGCCAGGCGGATCTCTGTGAGTTCGAGGCCAGCCTGGGCTACCAAGTGAGTTCCAGGAAAGGCACAAAGCTACACAGAGAAACCCTGTCTCGAAAAACAAAAACAAAACAAAACAAACAAAAAAAAAAATCGGGACGTTTATGACCGATCATTGAGATCCTTGAGATGAATGGGTGCTGTGGGTCTTGGTGTTGCCCCTTCGTGGAATCCATGTCTGACTGTGTGATAGGCATTTTTAAAGTGTCTCTTTTTGATCCAGTCAACTCTCAGCCTTGGCACACTGTTTGTACTTTTTCTTGGGCTTAGCAGGTCAGTCCCATTTGACACACAGCAGCAGCACAGCATGTGTCTTGCTGGGACACTTTTCAAACC
The DNA here is from genome assembly GCF_949786415.1 of Peromyscus eremicus. Taxonomy (NCBI): domain Eukaryota; kingdom Metazoa; phylum Chordata; class Mammalia; order Rodentia; family Cricetidae; genus Peromyscus; species Peromyscus eremicus. The sequence goes on along the minus strand of NC_081422.1, from coordinate 107,433,168 downwards.
GTGACTTTCCTTTGTAATCTTGCTTCTGTGCCCATTCCCACCTCCCGCCTCACCACCTCAAAGAGACTGGAAGAGATCAGGTTGATACAGCTTTTAAAAAAATATTTATTTTCATTTTGTGTGTATTGGTATTTTGCCTGCATGAATTGGAAGCCACCATATGGGTGCTGGGAGTCAAATCTGGGCTCTCTGGAAGAGCAGCCAATTCTCTTAATCTTTGAGCCATATCTAGCCCCAGATTGGTGCTTTTTAATAAAAATTTATAAAGATCTAAATTAGCTTATCTAATCAATAACCACACATTCAAAAAAGAAAAACAAACAGACACGAAGGGTTGGGGAGATGGTTCACGATCTGCAATATGTACTGCTTCCAGAGGACCTGTGTTCTGTTCCCAGCACCCGGATCAGTTTATAACCTCTTGCAATTCTAGCTCCAGGGCATCTAATGCTGCCTTCTGGACTCCAAGGGCCCCAGAATACATGTGGCATGTACTCACACAGACAACACACATGAATAAAAGATAAAAATAAATCCTTAAAAAAGTAAGTCGGGCATAGTGAATTCTGTCTGCAGTCTCAGCACTGAGGAAGCCTAGACTGGATGACGATGGTAAATGCAATGTTAGTCTGAGTTACCTAGGGAGATTTTTGTCTAAAAAATAAAAAAAAAAATGGAGCTATAGAGATGGCTCAACCCTTAAGAATGTACTGCTTTTGCAGAGGACCTCAGTTAGGTTCCCAGCACCCAGATCTGGCAGTTCGCGATCACCTGTGACTCTGATCTCTTCTGGCACCTGCACTCACATGCACACACACACACACACACACACACACACACACACACACACACACTTTTTAAACAATTTAAAAAGCATGGAAGATCTGTGCACAAGCATCACCTGCCCTCAACCATTACCAACATTTGCCATATTTTGTCCATGTCCATCACTTCCTCTCCCTCTCTCGGTTTTCTTTGCATTAATGAAATGAGCCCCTGTCACAGAGTTCACACACACACACACACACACACACACACACACACACACACACACACCAGATTCATTATGCAAACAGGAGAACAACTCACCAAAAACAAATGGTGACCTGGATATCATAAGAGACCAGTGGTTTTCTTTGGTGAGTGCAGTTCCTTCCATTGACCTCAGATAAGGTATGTACAGCCACACAGGACGGCAGCCTTTCAGAGGAGTTGTTTTCATGCTAGGTGACATAGAATTCAAAAAACAAAGGCGAAACATCAGACTGGCTGGATTCTAGGCTGAGGTTAAATTCGCAACTAGGGTAGGATTGGGCTGAATGAAAACGAGAGGCCATAAGCTTCAACTGAGCGATTTTAAATTATTATTTGTGTGTGTGCACGTGCATGCATGTGTGGAGGTCAGAAAACAGCTAGGAGTCAGTCTTTCCTTCCAGGAGTCCAGGGGTCCAGTGGTCCAGGGGTCAGGTGTCAGAGGTTCAGGGGTCAGGTGTCAGAGGTTCAGGGGTGGAGCGTGGGTCATCAGCTTTGCGTGGCAAATGCTATTACCTTGAGCCCAAAGCTCAAGTTTTGACGCCTGTCCCCAGCAGGTAACAATACCTTGGAAGGCTACAGAACCTTTAGGAAGTGGGGCCTGACTGGGAGAAGCTGTCACTGGGACTGAGCCTCTGAAGGGTGCTGCTTGGCCTATAGTTCTAGAACTCTGTTTGTCTGTAATCACAAGAGGAGCCTCTGCCACACATACTTCCTTCTCTGCTATGGTGGACTGAGGCTCTCTGAAACTCTGGGCCAAAAAACTAAATATTTCCTCCCTAAATTGGTTCATTCTGCTGTTTGGTAACACAGACACAAAAGCAATACACAGGTTTTCTCCATTCTACATATAATAAAAATATATTTTATGCTGTATTATTGAAGTTTAGTTTTCACCTGTTATATTAAAATAACTCTCTCTCTCTCTCTCTTTCTCTCTCTCTCTCTCTCTCTCTCTCTGTGTGCGCGCGTGTGTGTGTGCGCGCGCGCGCGTGTGTGTGTGTGCGCGTGTGTGTGTGTGTGTGTGTGTGTGTGTGTGTGTGTGTGTGTTTCTTTCCCTCCCCCTTTTTCTTGAGATATGACTTCATGCAGCTGTGGCTAATCTTGAACTCCTGATCCTCCTGCTTCTACTTCCCAAGGGCTGGGCTAGGATTACAGGTGTGTGTCACGAAGCCTGACTTTATTGTAGAGATTTCTATACATTAACATTCTAGCTTGCCATTTTATTAAATTATATTATTGAATCTAGTGTGTGTGTGTTTTTAATTCTGTAGGATCCCCTTACCTCCAATATATGTTGAAAATAGTGTCCCATCTGCATCCCTCTTAACAAACCAGTGTGTCCACTCCCTGGTAGCTGTGACTGGTGCTGGCTCCCTTCACACAGATGCCTCCTCCTTAAGAGAATGGAAAGGTGGCTGGCAGACAGCATGCTTCCCGAAAGCATCTGATAGTAACTGGAAACTGGGCTGCTGATGTAGCTCAGTGCATGTAGCTCACCTGCTACTAAGCCTGATGATCTGAGTTCAATTCTTGGGGCTCGCAAGACGTAAGGCGAGCGGTAGCTCTTGCTGCCCTAACTAACCTGTGCATGCTGTGGCACATGTACACAAAATACATGTAAAAAAATCTAGAATCAAATGATTGACCATCTTGGATTAAATAAAGCTGGCCTCTGCTTTAAAGTGCTACCCAGTCTGTGGTGCAGTTCATGACTCAGAGTGCCCCCATGGGCTCAAACTGGGTCAGACTTCAGCTGACAGCAGGTTCCAGGCTGGGGTTTCTGACTGTGTGCCCCAGGCTAGCTTCCTCCTACTGTTCTCATTCTCATTTACAGAAACATTTCCCCTGACAAGCAAACCATATATCCTGGATACCTGTATTCCTAAGACAATGAGTAAACCTATATTAGGAAACCTATATCATTAAGTCTTCAGTGTACTAAACAAACACTTTCTAGACATTGGGCATCTGGAAAGACCAAGGTCCCTCTCTTGTGGTGCATTTTAGTGGTAGTCATAGGCAGTGAAAAACCAAAGGAAGATATTAACATAATTTTGGACAGTGAAGAAAAATGAAGAATAAGGAAATCCAGGTGTGGTAGTGTGTCCTGAACCAGCAGGGATAAGGGTCTGGAATGATGAGGTGTTGAGTAGGAGGATCAGTTATGAGAAATAAAGACACAGGACATAAGTCAGGCGTGGTGGCACACACACACACACACACACACACACACACACACACACACACACCTTTAATCCCAGTACTTGGGAGGCAGAGGCAGGTGGATCACTGTGAGTTTGAGGCCAGCCTGGTCTACAGAGGAAGATCCAGGGCAGCCAGAGCTGTTACACAAATCAAGTCTTGGAGAGAAAAAAAAAAAAAGGAAGTACAGCGTTATATATACTATTTATGGCGGGCGGGGGGTGGGGGGGGCTGGCCAAGGTCAGCAGAGAACTAAGTAAGACAACATTGGCAAAGAGAACACAGGGTACCTCAGACACAGCTGCCCAAGGACTGATAACTACAGCCCAGGAGGAAGAGTCGGGTCCTCAGAAGCCATAATCTTGACTCCTCTGAGGAGGCACTGGCTCCAGCCCTAGGCCGCCCTTGCCAAGTCCACTCCTGGACAAGGACACAGAACTAAAGTTCCCTTTGTCCTTTCCGAAGGGACCCCAGAACATCTTGGGTTGGTCTGGCTCCCCACAGTGGTGAATACCTGTAACCTCAGTTATCAGGAGATAGAGACAGGAGGATCCATGTTCAAGGTCAAACTTGGCTGTACAACAAGGTTGATCTTTTTCTTGGATTTGCTGTCTGATATTCCCTTACAATACCAGGCAGTGCAGTGAGCCAGTCTGTCACACAATCCTGAAGGCAAGCAAACTACCTCACAGTGTATATCATGTTGCTAAGTAATGATGTTTATTGGTTAGAGATATTCAATACATTTTGGTCTATGATGAGTCAGTTTACATGAGACAAAGACACAGATCCATTGAAGTCAAGGGGTGTTCATAATACTATGTAAAATGAACACACTTTTCTCCCATGAAGCTTACACCCTATGGGGGGGTCAGATTAAAAACTTAGTCATTAAGGATGGGCAGGATAGTGCATGCTGGCAATTTCAGCATTTGAAAGGTGTATTACTGTGTGTGCCATCACATCTAGTTTATCCAGTGCTTGGATCAAACCCAGGGCTTCAGGCAAGTCAGGCCAGCACCTGGTCTACAGTATCAGCCCCACACCTATTTTAGTTTCCTTTTCTGCTTCATCTGCTGTGTTCTTCATCTTTCTTATGGCTCACCTCTCCTCCTATACACTCTTGGCTCTGTTGGTAGAGCATGAGACTCTTAATCTCAGAGTTGTGGGTTCATGCCCCACGTTGGGCACCGTGTGGGACCAGGTAGGACACTGGAAAACTTCCGGCTACATTTGGCACTCACCATTGGGGATTGATCCAAATAGACCTAACAAAGCTTAAAGGTTCTGAATGCACAGAAACGGAGCTACACTAGGCTTCCTAGTCTCACAGTCTCATGCCAGTATCAGTGTAGACACTCATCTCCCGAGAGCTGCCCGTGAGATGGAGCTGGCCGCCAGCAGCCATAAGCTAAGTGGCAGTACACAGTGGTGTCTCCAAGCCACGAGTTGGCAGTGAGCAGGTCTCCCAGAGCTGGTGGTGAATTACCTACGCCATGTTGGGAAGGTGAGGCGGGTGGAGCCAGCAGCCAGGGCTGCCGTTTCAGTCCCAGCCATGCTGCAGTTTAAAGCAATAGATTCACAAAAAGACAGATTCAGATGGGATAAACCTCTAAATGGTTTACATTATGTGTAAAAATGCACATAGGCTTGGAAGAGAGAGGAAAAGGAGGATAGACAGTTATATAAAGAAATAGTTTTAAAAAATAAAGTATTTATAGAGACAGTAAAAGTAATACAAAAAATAAGTCACATAAAGATGGATATTACACAGAGAACCTGGATTGTGTTGTCTTTGGGATTTTTAACTACACAAAGTCATTTGATTGTAAAAGCTGCTAAGTTAAACCAATATATATATTTTAAAGGTATCTTGACTTCAAAATTTGTGTCTATGGACACGTTACTTTGGAAAAGCGGTTCTGCTTTTGTTTCCACAGAAGATGAGAATCTACGCTAATGTGGTTTGATCATCCAAGACCCCCTAAGAGGTCTCCAGATGATCCAACATCCAGAACAGCTTCAAGGCAACTGGCTCAGAGAATACATCCTCACAGATTACTCCAGTCAGGACTTGACTATAATCCTAAAATTTTCTTTGTGTCCCCATAAGACTACCAGTGTCCTCTATCAGCAGGAAGTAACCTAGAACACTAAGCTCACATTCCCCAAAAAAGGATTATGGATGTTTGTCTTTGTTTAGATTATTGGTTGCAAATTGTTATTACTCATAGTCAATCTCTTTCTAAAAGAAAGAGGGATATGATATAGAAATGTAGGATATAGATATGATAGCATAAAAAGGTAGATTATTGAATCTACTTTTAAAGAGCAACAACTTGTTTGAAATGTTTTACATTGCTATGGATTTTAGTTTATTGACACAAATTTAAAGTTAATTTTGTTACACTATATGTATGTTTCTACTCTTGTTTAAGGTATTATGTTTATGCAACTCATTTAAAATTGTAATGTATAATTAAGAAATAGATTAGTAATTAGTCATCTATGATAAATATACTTATAGTCATGTTAGTTAAGTTTTCTAGATATATCAGATAGATAGGTAATCTTCAAACACTTCAAAGACCTACAGGATATGGCATTTAAAATGTTTAAAAAAAATTCGACTTTCTGGACAGTAAGATACGTCTGCTCCTGGCAGTACTGATTTACTTCAAAGAGAAAGATGGGCATTGAAGACATTCTATATGGAGTTTATCTTCTTGATAAAAATAGCCATTTGGAGCTGGGCGGTGTTGGCACACGCCTTTAATCCCAGCACTCAGGAGGCAGAGCCAGCAGATCTCTGTGAGTTCGAGGCCATGCTGGTCTACAGAGCGAGATCCAGGACAGGCACCAAAACTACACAGAGAAACCCTGTCTCGAAAAACCAAACCAAACCAAGCCAAACCAAACCAAAACAAAAAACCAAAACAAACAAACCAAAAAAATAACAAAGGCCATTTGGGCAAGAAACTGGACTGCTGATAATATGTTGTATAAACTGGACATGCAGGACCCATAAAAAAATGACCACTGAATTTGCCAAAATGGGGTGAAATGGTTCTTCACGATGCTGCTTCACAGAGTAAACTGCCAGACATTCTACAAGATACAGGGAAAAGTGACTGAGAGACTAGGCCTATTGGCTGAAGATGGATGCCCCAACATTACAGAGGAACTTTGGATGATTGTCCAGGCAGGCAGCTGTCTCTTTCATTCTAGATTTTTGGAAGGTGCTTACAATTCTCTTACTGTTTACTTAGGTAATATTATATCCTTCTGGGGTCTTTGATGTAGTTGAAGACTAGATAGTTATAATTTTCCTTGGTTATAAAAAAGATAAACTAGATATGAAAATTTAGACTCACAGAAGTAAGTTAGATGATAGAGTATTTTCTTTAATTTTGCCAAAAAACAAATAGACTAGATATTGTAACTGTAATTCTTGCTTGATAACTGTTCTATTATATGTAATTCTACTATGTTAAAGTTAAAACCTTCCCTTTTGATTAGAAAGAAAAGGGGAAGTGCTATGGGATGTCTTTCTGTATGCTGTGAATATGTGTTGCTCTGATTGGTTGATAAATAAAGCTGTTTGACCTATGGCAAGGCAGCTTAGAGGCAGGCAGGAAAGACAGGAGAAAGACAGGAAGAAGAAAGGCAGAGGCGGAGGAGATGCCATCCCACCATCCAGGGAGCAGCATGTAATGGCACACAGGTAAAGCCATGGAACACATGGTGACATACAGATTAATAGAAATGAGCTGAGTATAGTTATAAGAGCTAGCAAGCAAGAAAATTGAGCCATAGGCCATGGCCATGTGATTCTTAATTGATATGTCTCTATGTGTTTATTTGGGTCTGAGTGGCTGTGGGACCAGGTGGGACACTGGAAAACTTTCGGCTACACTCTCTGATCCTTTCATGTATTTGGCTCCTTTGGTCATGGCACATCTATGTGGAATTAAAGCAATTCTCTTCCTTCCTTCCTTTCTTCCTTCCTTCCTTCCTTCCTTCCTTCCTTCCTTCCTTCCTTCCTTCCTTCTTTCTTTTAAGCACCACAGATTGAGGCACTTTATTTACTTTGGGAAGCAATTTTTAAAAAGGATTTATTTTGAATTATTTATAAACGTGTTTTGTGTGTAGGTATGTGAATATGAATGCAGTTACCCTTGGAGGCCAGGAGAGAGTGTTCAATCCTATGGGGCTGGAGCTACAAGTGATTGTAAGCTGCCTAATGTGGGTGCTGGGAATCACACTTGGTTCCTCTGCAAGAGCAGTATGTGCTTTTGCTTTTAACCATTGAGCCATTTCTTCAAACCCACATTTTTATTTTAAATTATGTGTTTGTGTGTGTGTGTCTCTTGTGGGTTTGTGCATTTGAGTGCAGTGCCTTTTGGAGGACAGAAGAGTGTCAGACCCCCTGGAGCTGCTCAATGGCTGTGGTGCTGAAAACCAAACTCTGGTCCTCTACAAGGGCAGCAGGCACTCTTAACTGCCAAGGCATATCTCTAGCCCCTCTCTATTAAGAATCTTCATTTTTCCTCAATGAATCAGTTTTGTCAACCAACACAAAAGATCCTCTAGCATTTTCCATCTTAAAAAATAATCATGTGCTAGCAAGACAGCTGAGCAGGCAAAAGTGCTTAATGTGCAAGCCTGATCACCTGAGTTTGATCCTCAGAACACACGCACACAATATGGATGAAGCCAGGTGCATCAGTGTGTGCCTTGAGAGGCAGAGGCAGGTGGATCTCTGTGCGTTTTAGGCCAGCCTGGTGAGTTCCAGGACAGCCAGGGCTACATAGAAGAGACCTTGTCTCAAAAAACCAAACAACAACAAAAATAACAAAACAAAACAACAAATAAAGCTGGATGCAATGGTGAACATCTACAATCCCACAACTGTTTTGAAATATTTGTTTATACTGTATGAAGATGTAGTGCTGTGATTGGTGTAATAAAGAGCTGAATAGCCAGTAGCAGGAAAAGGTTAGGTGGGACTTCCTGGGATAGAGAGGATTCTGGGAAGAAGAAAAGAGGAGAGTAGCCAGCTGGATGCAGAAGAAGCAGTACATGCGGGAGGAGAGGTAAAAGCCACAAGCCAAGTGGCAGCACGTAGATGAATAGAAATGGGTTAATTTAAGGTATAAGAGCTAGTTAGAAACAAGCCTAAGCTAAGGCTGAACTTTCAAAATTAATAAGAAGTCTCTGTGTCGTTATTTGGGAGCAGGCTGGCGGGACAGAGAAAGACTCATTACACACGACTCCTATAGTGAGATGGGAGCTGAAAACAGGAGAATTAACAGTTTGTAGGCCATGTAGTCTGGAGTACTCAGCCAGCACAGCAGGAACAAGACAGACTCTCCCTCAGAAACAAGGCAGGAGAACCAATCCTGAAAAGTTATCTTCTGACCTCCACACAGTCTGTGGCATCTGCACACCCCTATCACACATACATAAATTTTTAAATAAAAAACCCCCCTAAATTGAACCTTTACTTCCTGATAATTTTTGACCTATTTCATGGGACCCTTTATAGTCCCAAAGATTTAAAAGTAATTTGCATGCTGAATGCTGATTCCTATGCAAAAACCAATTTGTAGAACTCAATCTCTTACATATCATCACTGCAATGACTCTAATAATGTGGGGGACAAGCACCCTCCCACCCTCCCACCCTCCCCAGTGAGTTATCCACTAGTTTTCTTTCTATTAATACGTGATCTCACCAAACAGTCACACCCACAGGCATGCAAACAGGAGCCATTCTTGGTCACTCTCCTTTCCTTATGTTCCTATCCCCCCCTTTTTTTGTAAATTCAATTCTAAACTCAAAAAGTTTTATCACTTTTGATCACTCATACTTAGGTCAGATTTGATTTTTTTTTGCCTGAATTTCTGAATTTGTTTCAACTTTGCCTCATTGCATTCTTCTGATGCATTTGTTACACATCAGGCAGGGTGACTATTTTATTTACTTCAATCAGGAATAGTTTAGTTAGAATAAAGACACTTTTTTTTGGTTCTTTTGAGACTTTTATAGTGCTGTTGAGATGGATCAGTGGCTAAAGGGCTTGCTGCCAAGCCTGAAGACCTGAGTTCAAACTCTGGAACACACATGACAGAAGAAAAGGATTCTGACAAGTTGTCCTCTCTCTCTCTCTCATACACACACACACACACACACACACACACACACACACGCATTAAAAAGCAAATGTAAAGAAATAAAATTTCATAAATTGTAGAAAAGGAAACTTTTATTGTTAATGAACAAATGTACTGTATAATGCAAAAAATTCCATGAAGATAAAAATAAGACCAAAAAAGCCGGGTGGTGGCATACGCCTTTAATCTCAGCACTGGGAGGCAGAGGCAGGCAGATCTCTGTGAGTTTGAGGTTAGCCTGGGCTACAGAGCTAGATCCAGGACAGGCATCAAAACTATACAGAAAAACCCTGTCTCAAAAAAAAAAAAAAAGACCAAAAAAATGTATGTTTCTATTCCCAAAGATTACAATCAGCACCACCATATGGGACAATCCTTTCACAATTCTTCACAGTCCATAAAACATATATTTAATTTTTTAAAACCAAGATACTATTATACACATACCATTTTGTGACTTGCCATTTTCTTAATGACTTCCACCTTTGTATGACAACACAGTTTCATCTTATCAAATATTCCATGTCTTCATTCATATGTCAACTGTCCTGAAAGGCATTTTATAGCTTGTCTGTTCAGAATAGGATCCAGTTTAGGCTGTAATGTCCCGTAGATTTCTTTTCATATAACCATTAGTTTTCCCAGGATGAAAACTTGTTGAAGCTTATACACCAGTTAACCTCTAGAATATCACAGAATTTGTTATTTTTACCTGGTGTATTTCTTATCAATTGTGTGTTTTGAAGCTGGAGAGATGGCTCAGCAGTTAAGAGCAGCAGCTGCTCTTCCAGAAGACTCAGGATCTAGGTTCAATTCCCAGCACTGACATGCAGCTCATCATTTCTGTAACTCCAGTTCCAGGAGACCTGATGCCATCTACTGACCTTAGGGGGCACCAGGCACAAACATGGTATACAGACATACATGCAGGCAGAACACCCATACACGTAAAAAATAAAAAAGTTAAATATTGTGACAGATTCAAGTTTTTCCTGCAGTGTTTCATAGATGATATTGTACATTTACATCTGTTCCATCAAGACTGGTGAGATGGCTCAGCAGGTAAAGGTGCTAGATGCCAATTGTGATGATCAAGTTCCAACCCTGAGACCCACATGGTAGAGAGAACTGACTCCAGAAGTTGTCTTCTGACTTCTATCTTGGAGGCCTTTAAAAACATTTTTTTCTTTGTGTGTGTGTGTGTGTGTGTGTGTGTGTGTGTGTGTGTGTGTGTGAGAGAGAGAGAGAGAGAGAGAGAGAGAGAGAGAGAGAGAGAGAGAGAGAGAGAGATCCAGAGGAGGCTAGAAGAGGGAGGGCAACGGATCACCTTGAGTTACAGGCTGTTAGCTGCTACAAGTGGGTGCTGGGAACCGACTCTGGCCCTCTGTCTGGCAGAGCAGCAAGTACTCTTTAACTGCTGCTAAGCTATTTCTCCAGTTACTGAGGGGAGGCCCTTCTAAAATGTAAAAACAAACTGCTTACTTGCCACTGATGAGGCAAACGAATTCTATACGTTGACTACAAGTTCCATGATGTTTATGGCTTCATCCTTCAACTTCATTTCATTCTATTCTCTACTTGCCTTTTAAGTTCTAGATATGGGACACGCGTGCTTTTGGTCTGGGAGGCTGTCCCTCACCCAACTCCTCTCCACCATTTCCCTCCTTTAACGTCAAGACATCTTCTCAAACTGCGGTATCCTTTTAAGTTCATCTTCTGGGAGAATGTTTCTTAAATTATCTTGCTTATGATATTTTCTTCTAAGAGATCTGTCTTTACTTACTACCTCTGTCCTTACCTGGCCAAGTGCCCGACGGCAGGAGCTTTGCTACTTTGGACCGAGGACCTGAATACACAGTGGACCTTCAACAGCAGTTGAATGAACCATCATCATACATTACAAACATTACAATACTCTGAAGGTCTGGCCTCATAGAAAAAAAGCACAACCAAAGAGTATTTTACCATGGAGCATAATAGTTCCAGATCTATAAAATTAAATTTAAGTAATTAAAAAGTACAATTAATTAAAAATATTTAAATATAAAAATAAAACAGAATTTAAAGAGAAATTAGGAAATCTTTTTGAGCCGGGCCAGCTAGTACTAGGGAGGCAGAGGCAGGCCGATCTCTGAGTTCGAGACAGTCTACAGAGTGAGTTCCAGGGCAGCCAGGGCTACACAGAGAAACCCTGTCTGGAAAAAGAAAAACAAAACAAAACAAAAAGGTCTTTTTGAAAGTTTAACCATCGCAGTAGGTGAACAGCTGATCGCATCGCGCAGGCGCCGCAGAGGCGAGACCAGGCGAGGGACGCTGTGGTGACACCGTCACGTGACCGAATGGCGCGCCCCTTCAACTGCGCCTGCGCAGGGGCTCCCGGAAGTGGCCGGCCCGAATCGCTGGCGGCTCAGTCCGTCGGCCCATCGGTCCGCTCGTCCGCTGCCGGTGCTGAGCCCGCCTAGGCCGTCGTCGCTGTCCCTCCGTCTCTCCGGCCCGAAGCGGCGGCCGGGCGCTCACCATGTCGTCGTTTATCTGGGTGCAGCTGAAGAAGACCTCGGAGGTGGACCTGGCCAAGCCGCTGGTGAAGTTCATCCAGCAGACGTACCCGAGCGGCGGCGACGAGCAGGCCCAGTACTGCCGCGCGGCCGAGGAGCTCAGCAAGCTGCGGCGCACCGCGCTCGGCCGCCCGCTCGACAAGCACGAGGGCTCGCTGGAGACGCTGCTGAGGTGGGCGCGGGCCGCAGGGGCCCCCTTCCAGCCCCCCGGCTTCCCACCCTCCCTCTCCTCCCGGAGTCCCTCCCTCCCAGCTTGCCTCCCTCCCTCCACAGCCTCGCTGCCTCTCCCTCTCCCAAGGCTGGCCTCTCCACTCTGACTCAGGCCGGCGGCGTAGGTGTGGTCAGCATTCTTTCCTGGTGAGAGGACTTGTAACCCTGCTCTCCCTTCCGGGTTGGCCTCTGTCACCTAGACGCCTTACCTGGAAGTCTGCCACGTAATGGTCTCTGTGATCACAGCCGTTTGACTGGTTTTCTCTTTTTAGCTCTTACAACTGAAGACTCGCTTTTACAATCGCTTTTTATGATTTTATTGGGCCACATCTAGATTTCCTAATAATAGTTGCATAAGGGAAGTGAGAGAATTGGATCACAGAGCCAAATGTCGGCTACTCATTACGTTGTTCGTTTGAATTAAGTCATCCTTAGTTCAGAATAATCGAATGACAGAATGACAGTTGTAAAAGTTACAAGTGACAGTCATTTGAAAGAAAACTTGAGTGACATAATAGACCACTGAGAGTAGGTTCCTTAAAATCACTTGACGAGGGGTATGCACATGTGGAATACATTGGTTCTTTTTGCAATTGAAGAGAACTCTGGTACTTAATGATGACAACCTTTCTGTGGTACCTTATGATCCAGTTTCCTGTAATATGATCTCCTTGTTTCATGCAAGAGACATTGGTGTATTAGGGTGCAAGGTGCAGAAACCCTGATTCAAGTAGCTTACGCTAAGATATTCTGCTGGACAGAGATGTCTAGAGACATCCCTTTCTTGGTTTTGGTATCAATAGAGATCATCTTGCTGCCATGATCCTTCATAGGTGAGCTTTGTGTTTTGAGAGATGGCCACTGGCAGCTCTTACCATAATTATAATGGCTCACAGCACTGAGTAAACTTTGTTAAAAGTCTATGGAGGCTTTTCTTATTTGGTTGGACTGCATACATTAATGATTAGGGGAATGGGCTAAGTTTGTCTGGGTTACCCAGTTGGTTTAACTTCTCTGCTCTCCATGGATCAAAGATTCATTTGGAAAGGGGAAAGCTTGGTTCCCGGAAGGAAGAGATATTGGATAGGTTGCTCAGAGATTATGATCCTTTGGTGTTAATTTTAGAGCTAAGACTGTTGGATTGCAAGGATCATTAGTCTGATAGAATAAGCACTTTTTAAGGTAATGAAGGAATACTTGACCATTTAGAATTAACGTAAAATTTTCAAATTTATGCAGACACTAGTAGCATTCAGTGAGATGTGCCCCCCACCCCTTTGAGACAGGGTTTTGTGTATCCCTGGCTGGCCTCAAGCTCCCCTTGTAGTTGAAGATGACTTTGAACTTCTAATCCTCCTGTTTTTGCTGCGATCTGTTTTAAGGGTGATGGGTTTTAACCCAGGGCTTCATGCATGCTAGGCAAGCACTCTGCCTACTGAGCTATATTCTCATCCCCCCAAGTTGTTGTGGCATTGGATATTGAATTAATGGACTCATGCATGCTAGCTACCACTGAGGTACACTCTCAGACTTTTAAAATATTAAAAAGCTTACTTATTATTTATTTATTGTGTGTTTCTGAGTGTGAGTTGTAGGTTTATACATGCCATAACACTTGTGCGTTGAGGCCAGCGGATACCCTTGGGTGTTGGCCCTTTGCTTCTACCTTCTTTGAGACAGTCTCTTGTCTTGTTGCATCTCTAGACTCTCTGGCCTCGGGGCTTCTGGAGTTTCCTGTCTCTGCTTCCCATCTTGCCCCTAGGAGCCCTGGGATTACAGATATGCACTGCTTTGACTTTTCCTTGGATTCTGGGCATTTAAACTTGGATCCTAATGCTTGTGTAGCAAGCACTTTACCACTGAGCCCTCTCTCCAGCCCACAGCATGCCTTTTGTTTCTAGTTTGTAAATGTTCCATTACAGTTTTCTAGGGTAAACATTTAAGTATTGGATAGTAATGAGAATGATTATTTAAAATTTCATTTTTATGTGGTACCCTATCCTCTATAAGTTGTATCTTAGTCAGGTTTTCTATCGCTATAATAAACACCATGACAAAAAAAAGCAAGTTGGTAATTCCAGCACTTGGGAGGCAGAGGCAGGCAGGTTTCTGTGAGTTTTAGCCCAGGCTGGTTTACAGAGTGAGTTCTAGGACAGGCAGGGCTACACAGTGAAACCCTGTCTCGAAAAACCACAAAAAAAAAAAAAAAAAAAAAGAAAGAAAGAAAAGGAAAAAGCACATTGGGGAGGAAAGGGTTTATTTGGCTTATGCTTCCACTGTTCTTCAAAGGAAGTCAGGGCAGGAACTCAAACAGGACAGGAACCTGGAGGCAGGAGCTGATACAGAAGCAATGGAGAGGTGCTGCTTACTGACTTGCTCCCCATGGCTTGCTTAGTCTACTTTCTTATAGAACCCAGGACCACCAGCTCAGGGATGGCACCACCCAATGAACTGGGCCCTCCCTCATCAATCACTAGTAAGAAAATGCTCTACAGGCTTGCCTACAGCTCAGTCTTATGGAGGCATTTTCTTAATTGAGGTTTCCTCCTCAGATGACTATAGCTTGTGTCAAGGTGACACAAAACTGTTCAGCACAAGTTGCTGTTTACAGTAAGTTGGTTGGGAGAACCTTGATAGATGGGTCCCAGATGGGAACCCTACTGATTGCTTGTTTTACTTTTGCCAAAGTCAGCATTGTGGCATCTATTTCCTTCCGTGGAAAACTGTGGTTGTCAGCTTTCTGAAATTTGATCAGAGTGATAGAGGTTAGGAATCTCACAAGTTACATATGTATGCTTTTCTCCTTCCCTCCCCTCCCTTCCCCTCTCTTCTCCTCCCCTCCCCTCCCCTCCCTTCTCCTCCCTTGCCCTCCCCTTCCCTTCCCTCTCTTCTCCTCCCCTCCCCTCTCTAGTGTTATCTCTTCCTCTTTATAGGTTCTCACTATGGAGCTCAGGGAGGCATGGAGCTAGTTGGTACAGATTATTCCTGAAGTCTGGATCCTTCTGCCTCAGCCTGCAGAGTGCTGGCATGTGCACACCTGTGCATTACTGCACCTCGTGCTGTATGTAGTCTTTCTAGTATGACACTTGTATTAGGTTCAGCATTATTCCATAGTTCCCCAACTACCCAGTGAGTTAAATTAAGGTTTTATTATTGTTAAAAAAGTTGGTAGAGATCGTTCTGTTAGTCTAGGGACAGTGGGTCTGTGAAGTCCAGACTTCAGACTTTTTGCTCAGTAAAACCCAGACTTTGGTCCTTGCTCTCATGGCCTTGGTTGCAGTTGTACCCATGGTCTAGATCAGTGATTCTCAACTTTCTTAGTGCTGTGACCCTTTCATACAGTTCCTCATGTTGTGGTAACTCCAACCATAACATTATTTTTGTTGTTATTTCATAACTGAATTTGCTACTGTTATGAATCGTAATGTAAATGAATCATATGCAGGATATCTGATGTGTGACCCCTGTGATAGAGGTTGTGACCCACAGATTAAGAAGCACTGTTCTAGATTGTAAGATAGCAGAAGGGAGAAAGGTTGAGTGTCCAGGGTGTTTTCTGGCCTCTGCCACAAAGCCTTATATATCACTGGCCATTATGTGAGTCTGCATCTTGCCGAAGTGCCGGGAGGCATTTTTGTAATGTCACTGTGTGCACTGCTCAGAACTGGAGGTCCTTGTGGACTGAGGGAGACCTGAGGAAGGTTGGCAGCCCCCTTCAGGCTTCCTGATATCCCAACCTGAAACTGTGTGCATGCTCAGGATCTGAGAGCCTAGGAGAGGGAGTGAGTTTGTTTCTTTCTTAAGCTGCACCTCTTTTCAGTTGATGGGACTCCTGCCTGCCTGGTCGGTGGTCCACGCTTAATTCATTTCTGTCCTGACTGCTCTGGTTGATTTGCCTGCTAACCTTGCCTCCCTTCCTGGTCAGATTTCAGCATTTTCTGCTTCTTCCACTTTAACATTTTCAAACATTTTGTCACTGCCCTTTCCCTTCCCGTTCCCTTCGTCCTTGCTGCATTTCCAACCTTTTCCCCCTGGTCGGGTGTTGCTGGGGGTTACCCCAAGAGCTTTGCCCACTGCTGTTGCACATCTTTTTTTAGTAAGTTTTGGGAGGCAGCAGAGAAGAACATTGATTCAGATTTACTTTTATCAGGAGACTCAGCTCTTGGAAGTGGTTGGGTTATTATGTTCACATAGTCAGGTTAGGAGTTTCTCTCCCTCCACATCCTTGCTGGTCCTTGTTGGCTAACAGTTTGAATTATTGCTGGTAGCTGAGCTGGGGAAGTCAGGTGGCATCTGTTAGTGTTGCTGAGGGCAAGCCTTATTACATGTGTGCTGGCTACTCAGTACCTTTTTCTGTTGTCCATTTTCCTATCAGGTTGGTTTTTCTTTATTGATTTGTAAAGTTGTTTTCTGAATATTTTGTTTACTTTTCCAATGTCCAGTCAATTTCTTGTCTTCCTTTTAATTGTATTTATGTTACTTTTTATCTCACAGAAGTTCTCCCAGAATGTTCTAGTCTCATAATCTGTAGTTCCATTTTTGAATGTTAGGCATGCAATATATGTTCTTTTTCTCTGATTAGACTTGCTCACTGTTTGAGCCCTCCCCTTCCCTCCCTCCCCTCCCCCCTCCTTCCCTCTCACTGGGTGTGCATCTCAGTCAGGGCTTTTATTTCTAGGCGAGCACTGTGACACCATACTGTATCCTTGTCTCTTTTTACAAACAAAGCCACCGTTTTGTTGTGTCCACCTCTTCCCTTAGTCTGTATTGACTGCATCCTTCTGCCTTTGGTATACGATAGTCTTTTTTTGTGGGCCTCTCTGCGCAGCCCTGGCTATCCTGGAACTTGATATGTAGAGCAGGCTGGCCTCAGACTCACAGAGATCCACTTGCCTCTGCCTCTTGAATGCTAGGATTAAAGGCGAATGACACCACACCCGGTAGATGATAGTCTTAGTAAACATCTTTGTATAGTATTAGTAGTTTGTAGTTTCAGTTTTGTTGTTTTAATTGAGTCATTTTGGATAGATTTTGTAAAAATAAAATAAAATAAAATAAAATAAAAAAATGAAGTTGATGGTGGCTGGTGGATGGCCTAATGGGTCAGAGCACTTACTGCTCTTGCAGAGGACCTGAGTTTGTGGTTCCCAGCACCCTGTAAGGCAACTCACAATTGCTTGTAACTTAGCTCCAGGGGATCCAATGTTTCTGGCCTCTTCAGGTAGCTGAACACATGATCATGCACATACAATCACAAGACATACATTTAATTAAAAACAATAAACTAAATCTTAAAAAAATGAAGTTGATAGACCTAATTTTGTGATGTCTTTTTTCCAAACACTCATGTTTTATAGATTAAGAAAGAAAATACTGTGATTACATTTTACTTCATAACTATTGCTTACATTTAGATTATTGGTTTAGGAGTAGAGACATATTGTGATAATATTATACCAATGATATTGCTACTGTGTGTGTGTATGTGTGCAAGAGAGAGAATATGGATCTGAGTGACTATGAATATGGACCCATGTGTAGGTCAGATGACAACCTCACCTCCCACATCATTTCACACAGGGTTTATGTTCAGTGCTGGGTGGGAGTCTCTGCTAGTCTCCACCTTCCAGGATTACAGCTGAGGGCATGACTGCCTCTGGCCTTTCCATGCGCTCTAAGGATCAGAACTCAGGTCATCAGCCGTCTCCCCATACTCCAGAAACACTCTAAAAGATTTTGATTTTGATTTATGTGTATGTCTGTGTGCCACGTGTTTATGGGTGTCTGCGAAGCTCATAAGGGGGCCCTTGTGAGCTGCCTGACATGGATGCCAGGAGTTGAGCTGATATCCTCTGAAAAGCAGCCGGTGCCCTGAACCACTGAGCCATCTCTCCAGCCCCTCCAAAACACTTGTAAGACTAGAATTTGCCCTCTATCTTTGATATTTTCGAAGAAATGTATTAATTGCTAGTCCCCCCCCCCCCCCCCATGAGATTTCTGTTCTTAGTAATGTGTAGAATAAAAACCTAGGTAGGTCCCTGCCTATGCTAAGTGTGTGCTCTATTAAGACAGATTTTAAATTTCTTCCATCAGAGTTTTAAAATGGATTTGCTTTAAAGTGCGTGAGTTTTGAAAAACAGTAGGGACCATCTAAGAGCACCAAGGTGCAGTCCTATACTGCTTGATGCTGCAGTTATCGTGTGTAGATTGTGTATCCAGCCACTGTCTCAAGTACTTTATGCATATTGTATCATTTGTTCCTCTAAGGCAGTAGTTCTCAACCTGTGGGTCTTGACCCCTTTGGGGGTCACATATCAGATATCCTGAATATCAGCTATCTACATTACGACTCATAACAGTAGCCAAATTGCAGTTATGAAGTAGCAACGAAATAATGTTATGGCTGGGGGTCAGCACAACATGAGGAACTGTAGTAAAGGGTCGCAGCATTAGGAAGGTTGAGAACCACTGCTTTAAGGGAAGCATTGCTTTCAGCGTGGGAGTTTTTAGACTGAGAGAGCTGTAATTTTCAGGTGACACTGCCTAAGACACTGAATGCATCCTTGGGTTGTCCGCTTGAAAAATCTGAGTTCTACTCACTGTGACATCTTTATTTTTATTTTTGTTGTTGTTTTATTTTTTCTTGTTTTTTGTTTTTTGAGACAGGGCTTTCTTGTGTAGCCCTGACTGTCCTGGAACTCATTCTGTAGACCAGTTGACCTCTTTCACCTGCCACTGCCTCCCAAGTGCTGGGATTAAAGGTGTGTGCCAATACCACTGCCTTCACTGTGACATCTTTAAGTATGCTTAGAATTTAAAAATTTAAAGAAATGATTAAAAATGCACCTATTTCTAAGACCCCCTCCGTGTGTGTGTGTGTGTGTGTGTGTGTGTGTGTGTGTGTGTGTGTGTGTATGTCTTGGCTTGCATGCCTTGGTATGCAAATGGAGGTCAGAGGACAAGTCATAGGAGTTGGCTGTATGTATGGTCAGGCTTGGCGGCAAGCACCTTGTGCTACTGAGCTTTCTGGCCAGCCTTGAGGAGATGTTTATTTCTAAACTCAAATCTTTAGGGATTCTTATTCTTTACTGCATATGTTGGATGTGTTTTGGGGGCCATCTTTGAGTCATAGCATGTTGGCTTTCTCTCAAGCTTTGTTAAACTTGCTCAGGTCTCTTTACATTGTTAGGTATGTATTTTAGGTTAGGGTCTTGTTACAGCCAAGACTGTGAATAATAAAGAGAGGGATGTGGTATACTCTGCCATTTTGGTAGATTTCCTTCCTGGAGAACTTTGATACCTGAGACAGAGGTGGAACCAGAGGGTAGTTAGTTAGTGGTGTCTGTATCCTCTGTGGAAGTACACAGCTCTTGTATTTGGCTATTCAAGAGCAGCATTTTGCCTGTGGTAACTAGTTAAGTGGGGTCCTTCTTGCAAAGACATAGCTGGTCTTGTTTTGTTGGAGTTTGCTCCATGCTGATCAGACATTTCTGTTTTACTGACTGCCCTCCCATATACTTCCCTGTTACCTCCCATAAAATTTTTTTTCCTTTTTTTTTTTTTTTAAAGACAGGGTTTCTCTGTGAAACAGTTCAGGCTGTCCTGGAACTCAATCTGTAGACCAGGCTGGCCTCGAACTCACAGAGATCCTCCTGCTTCTGCCTCCCGAGTGCTGGGATTAAAGGAGTGTGCCACCACCGCCCAGGCCCTCACAGTTTGTGACCATGTAAATGTAGAATATATATAGCCTCTTCTCCCCATGCAACTCAGGTTTTGCTATTTGACCTCATGTTGTGGAGGAAGAGGCTCGGGGTAAAGGTTTCCGTTTATTCTGTGCAGTCATTCTTTTCTACCTTTGAAACAAGTACCTTCATGATCTTTTCCCTTCCTTGCTTACTTTCCAGCAGGGCTCAGGGTTACAACTAATAGGCTGCCTGATTTTTGTATGGCTTGAGGACACCTTTTGGGTGGGTTAGCACTGTGAACCTTGGTGGCCTAATGGTGTTCTGTGCTTCATTCTGCCCTTTGCTTCCAGAGCTTTCTCTGTTGGCCACAGCTACCTAGCCTTACTATGCTGCCATCCACATGTTGGCTACTGTGCTCAGCCATGCTTCGCTCCCAGTAGTGGACCCCTAGTCTGGAAGTTCACAGTAAATTACTTTGTTTTTCCAGAGGAAAGGAGAATGCACTGAAATTTGGGTGTGGTTTATTGCTGACAAAATACCGAGAAAACCAAAGGGAGAAAGGTTTGTTTTTGCTCATGATTTCAGAGGTTTCCAATCTGTGGCTGCTGGTTCAGTTGCTTGGTGCCTGTTATACAGCCAGAGCATGGGACAGCAGAGGCAGCCAGGAAGTTTGGGGAAAGTGGCGCAGCCAGAGGAGATGTGCCCTTCAAGGGCATGCCTCCAGTCACCCTCTTCCTCCATCCAGCTAGTCATTACTTCCTTGTAGCGCAGATTAGGCTGTGGAATTCATCATGGATTCGATTAGCATTTCCTAATCTAGGCATGTCTCCACAGTGCCACCTCCTGGAGTCAGTCTTGAGGTGACACTTCATAACCAAACTGCAGCAGGTGCTGACCATGGATGGCTGCTTCCTCTCTGTCTCCTCTGCTGCAGACTGGCACTTTTCAGAGAAGGTCTTCAGTTGATGGGAGTTGGACAGCAGTTGTATCTGTAGGTTCACCAATTAAGCTTGGGTCAGGGGCAGAAGTTTCTTTCTTATTATGTAAGTACTCACACACTTTGTTTTTCCCTTTCACCAACAGTCTAGAATATCCCTTTTTCAAAAAAGCTTTCCAATTCCCGGTCTGTAGCCAGCTTGGTCTCACTCTGGCAGGCATATCTTCAGACTCTAGACCTTGCTATAGTCTGTTTCGATCTAGTTCTTTGGTAGTTTCTATCCATTCTCAAAAGGAGATTCCTAAATTTGCCTTTTCAGAGATAGGAAAAATAGATGGCTATTTGAAAGCTGCATTTTACAGATTCATTTGCTTGGAGCTGGCAACAAAACTGAGCAAACACATCCTGTTCTCTTGGACTTTAGAATTCCGTGAGAGGAAAGACATTAAACATAACCCCAAATTGACATATTGCAGTCTGTGACATATGCAAAGAAGATGTTGAGGGGTTCAAGGGATTGTAAGTGGATGGAGCCAGTTTTGAAAAGGACTTAGATGGATGACCTCCATCACTTTGCATCATGGTGGGTCGCACTGGTCCATGTTAGATTCCTGCAGTAGCTCAGGAGCTCCCTGTCTTATTTTCTTCTATTGTTTGTACACCTGCAGTCAGATTTTTACATAGTGGTCATAGTGACTGCAGGGGAGAAAAAATCAAAACCCAATATTATGTTGCTCTTTTGTCCAAACTGTCTGACTGTTCACTCTGTCATTCTGTGTAAGAAAAACTGAAAGTCTTACATTCATACCCAAGGCTCCCTTGCTTCCCTGACTTCATCTTCTACTGTTTACCTTTGTTTGGCTTAATGATTGTATTGTATTAGCCTCTTTGCCATGCTAGGTGCAGCGGGCAGTCTAGTACCAGGCTCTTGGCACCTACTTTACCCTCAGATATCTGCTTGGCTCACTTTTGCAGACCTTTTCAATTCATGGTGTGGAAAAAGTTAACTTCTTTAAAATGACAGCCTTCTTACTTCACACTGTGCATAACTTATTTCCTTACCCTCTTTCTTTGTAACAGTTACTACCTTGTCACTATATCATATGTTCAGAAACTTTTCCTGTGGTGGAATATTATTTTAACTGGGCAAAGATGTGTTACATTTGTTTAAGCTGCGGAATAGTACTTTAACTAGGTGAATGTGTGTTGTTTGTTTCTGCTGCCTTTGTTAACTGTGTAAAGATGTGTTACATTTTTTTGTGTTGCATTTAGGTTAATTAAATAAAATTAACCTGGGCTCAGAGAGGTGGGCTTAGCAACTGGTTGACAGGAAGTAGCAGGGAGGAGCTTAGCGTGGTGTTTTTTTTTTTTTTTTTTGGTGGTGCTGTAGTGACTTCTGGTCACCAGCAAAGAGAGAAAGTTAACCACTTGCTTTTCTAACTCGGAGCGCTCAGGTTTTTACCCTAGCCTTTGAATCTCGAGAATATAGAGCTTTAATTAGAATCACCTTTAGTGGCAGCAACAGAGTCATTGGGGAACAGGACACTCCCTCTCCCCCAATACGGCCATTGTAACGAAGTTAAAACAGCATCTTCCCTCTTAAAAGTACCAGCAAAGCTACAGACTTTAAATGCTTGTTTATTGCTGAGTTCCAAGGTCCTAGAAATACCTTGGACATATTAAACTCCTAATATGGGCTTATTGAATGAGTATAAATGAATGAATGAAGGTATGTCAGCCCAGACAAAGAGGAGGGTAATTGTTAGGGAAAGGTTTTTAGGTGTAGAGGAGAAAAAAAGGAGTTCAGGCCCTGAACCAGAGAAAATGTAATTTATTGACCTGAATGTATAGTGAATATTCTTGATGTTGGGCATGAGAGATGGTGGCCAGATAATATACAACATCATTAAAAAATTTGAAGTAATAATAGGTGTTACTTTTCCATTGTTATGATAAAACACCATGGTCTGGAGAGATGGTTCTGAGGTTAAGAACATTGGCTGTTCTTCCAGAGGTCCTGAGTTCAATTCCCAGCACCCATATGGTGGCTCACAACCATCTGTAATGAGATCTGGCTCTCTCTTCTGGCCTGCATGGATACATGCAAGCAGAACATTGTATACATAATAAATAAATAAATCTTAAAAAAAAACAAAAAACAAAACAAACAAACAAACAAAAAACCAAAAAAACACCATGACTGAGGAAAACTTAAAAGAAAGGATGTTTTGAAACTGTGGTTCTAGAGCAGTGATTCTCAACCTGTGAGTCATAACCCCTTTGGCCATCCCTGTCTCCAAAAATAGTTACATTATAATTTATAACAGTAGCAAAATTATGGTTATGAAGTAGCAACAAAAATAATTTCAGAGTTGGGAGTCCCCACACCATGAGGAACTGTACTGAAGGGCTGCAGTGTTAGAATGGTTGAGAACCACTGCCCACGAGGGACAAATTGACCATCATGGGGAAGCATCAGGCAAGGCACCTGCAGCAGCAAGCTGAGGGCTCACATCTTAAACCACAAGCAGGGAGAGAGCACATTGTAGCACGAATTGTTAGAGGGTCTTATTAATAAAATCAAACCTGGAGCCAGGTATTGGTGAACGCTGAAAGATCAGAGAAACAGAACCAGCCACAGACACCTCACCTTGCTAATTCCTCAGCTGATCCTGTTTCCTCAGACTGGAAGCCTCTGAGTCCTCATCCAGAATGAATCTCAGCTGAATTGCTGCTCAAAAGCCTAAAAGCTTAGCCAGGCCTAGTTCCTCGTCCTCACTCTTTAAATACCTTTCTGCTTTCTGCCATCACTTCCTGGGATTAAAGGCGTGAGTCACCATGCCTGGCTGTTTCCAGTGTGGCCTTGAACTCACAGAGATCCGCATGGATCTCTGCCTCTGGAATGCTAGGATTAAAGATGTGTGTGCTACCATTTTCTGGCCTCTGTATCTAGTGGCTGTTCTTTTCTCTGACCCCAGATAAGTTTATTAGGGTGCACAATATTTTGGGGAACACAATATCACCACGGCACATGAGAAATGGTGAGAGGCTTTGAAATATCAAAGCCCACCCAGTGACATACTACCTCCAGCAAAGCCACACCTCCTAAGCCTCCTAAACAGCACCAACTGGGGACAAGTGTTCAAATGCCTGAGACCATGGGGGACATCTCTTTCACTACCACGACAGTAATCCATCAAAAGGTTTTAATACTTAAAATTTGTTCCTAGGGATAAGGGCGTTTTCTTATGTAACCCAGCCATGTCTTTCATAATTAGGAAGCTGGCTGACTTCATTTAATCTGTCCAATTTAAGTTTTGCTGATACTCCAGTAGTGAGGTTTACAGGTCCCGGACCTGGTTTCCGCAGTTCATTGCTTCAGTTACTAATGCCTCTTTAATGTCCTTCAGTCTGAACAGTTTTCCTTTTGTCTCACAACCATTTATAATGGGATCAGATTCCTTCTGGTGTGCATGAAGATATATACATAAAATACATGAACAATCCGGGCGGTGGTGGCGCAAGGCTTCAGTCCCAGCACTCAGGAGGCAGAGGCAGGCAGATCTCTGTGAGTTTGAGGCCATCCTGGTCTACAGAGTGAGATCCATGACAGGCACCAAAGCTACACAGAAGAAACCCTGTCTCGAAAAAACAAACAAACAAAAAATACATGAATAAATAAATTTTTTTGAAAAAATGCTAGGCTAGTGGACTACATCCTGCCCATGACCTTGGCATTTTTTGAAGAACATAGTTACTTTGCAGAATGTCCCTTGATAAGGTGTTCTCTCTCTCTCTCTCTCTCTCTCTCTCTCTCTCTCTCTCTCTCTCTTTCTTTTTTTTTGGAGACAAGGTTTCTCTAGGTAGCTCTGGCTGTCCTGTAACTCACTGTATAGACCAGGCTTATCTTGAACTGAAAGAAATCCTAAGTGCTGTGATTAAAGGCATGTGTCACCATTTCTGGCTCCCCGTGGTAAGGTTTTGTGTCAGATTTCCTTGTGGCTTGAGTGTTTGTGTGCAGGTGGACCAGCGCTGCTTTCTGGGTATATTAGGAGGAGTGTAATGCCATGTGACAGCTTGGGTTTCTATTACTTGGTTAAGATACTGTTTGCCAGGTTCTGTGACCCTAGTTACTGAGTATGTGTACTCATTAATAAGTGCTTGTAGAGATTATTGCATCAAACTTTTATTACTATTGTTTTATTACGGCCTCAAACTCTCTGATCCTCCTGCCTCTACCTCCCCAGTGCTGAGATTACAGCTGTGCACCACTGCCTCTAGCTTATATAATGCTAAGGATTGAATCCAGGGATTTGTACCTACAAAGCTTTGATTATTTTTTGTATCCATTGATGAATATTACCACAACCAAATATACTGTGGGGAAAGATTTACTAGTTGGCATCGCACAGTGTATAGAACTGGTTCTGGTCACCTGTTTCTTACTTCAGAATACTGTTATTTTCTTCAGTGGATTGTGATTTGTCAGTGTGATTTATTTATTTGGTGTGTGGGTGCATGTGTGCACGGGCCTGTGTGCATGTGTGCACATTCATGTTTCACTGTTTTCTGAACTTGACTGTTAGGCTCCCTTAAAACTAGCTCCTTGTGGCTTGTGTTTTTTGTTTTTCATGTCTCTGTCACTTTCCAGCTTGAGTCTTTTGTTTTTTCAATTGCATCCATTTCTCTAAGGAGCACTGTTAGTGCAGGACATTATTAACCGGACACTAAGTGTGCTTCTTGTTCCTGTGAGGTGTCATTGCGTCCAGGCCCTCCAGCATATGTATTTAGGAAATGTATAATACACATTTATAGTTGTTTTTGTTTATTTCTACGGCGTTACAAAAATAAGTTCACATTGATACTTCCAGTCCAGTCCAGAATGACAGACAGTTTGTTCCAGCCCTGCCCCTTCCAGTGTTTAGGATTCTTTCCTCTGATAGTGAGATAACTGGCTCCCATTAGCCAGTATGTGTTTACAGAATATCAGGTCTTTCAGTTTGCAGCCAGACTTATTGCCATACCAGTCAGACATGTTGCTTTCTGCCTCTCTTGCCTTGAAACCTTCCCCAGAAATAATCGTTGGAAAGTTAGTCATGATGAAGGTGGGGGTTTGTAGACAGGAATAAGTGAAGGGAGGAGGCCAGTCAGAAAGTATAACTTTGACCTTTCCCTGTCCTCCAATTGCTAGCTGAAGGTTCACCCTGAGCAGTGGCTTGGGCATGGGTCAGTTTGCTTTGTTATGTGAGATGTTGGCTACTGTGTGGAACATACACTGCAGAGAACAAGAAAGAAAGCTTTTGGATTGGTGTACCTGAAATGGATGTGCTTTGTAAGCTTTCGGGAGCTGTGTGTGTGTCAGTAATGGACACACCTAAAATGTCTGAAAGTCAGTAGATCTGTTGTTAATCAGTTGACCAGATACATGAACTTCTCCAATGGACATAGATACAGTCAACTGTAGTCAGAAGGTTTCTCTGGGCCTGCCAGGCCCCCACAGTCCTGTGGCCTGCTTATAAAATAATCGCTCAGAAGCTTATATTAATTACAACTACTTGGCCACTAGCTCAGCCTTATTACTGACTAGCTCTTACACTTAAATTAACCCATAATTCTTATCTATGTTTAGCCACATGGCTTGGTACCTTTTCTGCCTTGACGTCTTGCTTCCTCTGTGTCTGGCTAGTGACTCCTGACTCAACCCTTTCTCTTCCCAGAATTCTCCTTGCTTGCCCCGCCTATACTTCCTGCCTGGCTACTGGCCAGTCAGCGTTTTATTAAACTAGTGTACAAGAGCATTATCCCATAGCAGTCAACCTTTTTAATTTTTAAAAAAAATTAAATTTATTTATTTTGTGCACGTTGGTGTTTTGCCTGTATGTATGTCTGTGTGAGGGTGCCAGATATTGGAGTTACAGACAACTGTGAGCTACCATGTAGATGCTGGGAATTGAACCCAGGTCCTCTGGAAGAGCAGTCAGTGCTCTTAACCAGTGAGTCATCTGTCCAGCCCCCTTTTTAAAATTTTTAAAGGCTCCATGGCTGTTCTGGAACTCTGCCTCTGCCTGTGCCTCTGTCTCCCCAGTACTGGGATTAAAGGTGCGAGCTGTCACACCAGACCAAACATAGTCATCTTAATAAAGTATTTTAAGAAATACAAAGTTGTTAGGTGGTGGTACACGCCTTTAATCCTAGCACTTGAGAGGCAGAGGCAGATGGATCTCTGTGAGTTTGAGGCCAGCCTGGTCTATATAGTGAGTTCTAGGACAGCCAGGGCTACACAGAGAAACCCTGTCTTGAAAAACTGGAAAAAAAAAATACAGAGTTTTCAAATAGGTGTTTATTTCCTTTTACTCAATAATACTAAATGGTTATTTGTCTGTGGTGATGAGTATTCTTTTTCATCTTTAGTGTAGCTCTTCATTGTGCACAATTTATTGTGTGGTTTAATTGTTGAAGGACTATGTTTAGTAACCTTAAAGCAAATGGTTAAATTGGATTTGTGGGCCACTGTAGTTGGGGACAAATAGTGTCCTAGTATTTATTGCTGTGAAGAAACACTGTGACCATGACAGCCTTTATAAAAGACAACATTTAAATGGAGATTGCTTACAATTTCAGAGGTTTAGTACATTATCATGATGATGGGAATTATGGCAGCAAGCAGGCAACCTGGTGTTGGAGAGGTAGCTGAGAGTTCTACATCTAGATCTGTAGGCAGCAGGAAGAGCCACTGGCACTTACTTGGGCTTTTGAAACTCCAGAGGTGAGGGGCGGGGCTGGCGGCAAGGCTACTCCTGCTCTAGCAAGGTCTCACCTCCTAATCTCTCTCAAGTAGTACCACTACTTAATGATAAAACATTCAAATCTGTGAGCCTGTGGGGACCATTTTCATTCAAACCACCACAAATAGTTATGGTTTTAAAATAGTTATTCTTTTAAAAAAGTTTGTTATTTTGATTTTATGTGTTTGGGTGTTTTGCATGCATGTATGTGTACCATAAGCATGCCTGGTACCTACAGAGGCCAGAAAAGGATGTCAGAGTCCAGAAATCTCCTGAAACTAGAGTTATAGATGGTTGTGAACCACCATGTGTGTTCTGGGTTGAACCCAGGCCCTCGGAAGAGCAGCCTGTGCTCTTAACTGCTGAGCCATCTCTCCAGCCCTTATGTATATAAATCAGCTGGGCTCTTATAAATTCATGTTATTTTACCCTGCTAATAATTAATTTTTCTCTTTTTTAGATATTATGATCAGATTTGTTCCATTGAACCCAAGTTCCCATTTTCAGAAAATCAGGTAAGCTATTAGTTTTATTATAAAGTTGTGTGGTGATGGCAGGTCACTTCCTCCTCTTACCTGTGGTACCATTTCATTGAAGTCAATAATGTGTCTTTACTATGTTTAGGCTTCTGTGGAGTTTTATATAAATGAGAAGTTCTGAGATCTGTCTGATGTGAATCTTTGTCCTTCTGAAAATTCTCCTGAATTCCTCAGTCCAGAGTGTTAATCTGTATTTTATACCAATAGGATCTGTATATAGTTGGAAATAATCTGCTATTTTCCCCCTGGGCTTTTTTTTTTTTTTTAAAAGAGGACGGAGAGTTGAGACAAGGTCTCTATACATAGCCCTGGCTGTCCTGGAACTTACTATGTAGACCGGGCTTGCCTTGAAATCAGAGATCCATATGCTTCTGCCTCCTGAGTGCTGGGGTTAAAGGCCTGTGCCTGTCATGCTCACCTTTCCTTGGCTTTTACAAAATTGATAAGGAAGGTAATTATTCATTCAGTAAGTACTCTGTTTAGTGCTTTAAAAATTATTGATATAAAATATACTTGTATTTTTAAGATATAAGAATGTCTTTAATATATAAGAATGTCAGCCTTACTTTGTCTTTACGGGTAGTTGTTGAAAATGCTGATAGTTTCTATGGATTTATGTGGGAGACTTAATGAAAGTCTTTAAAGTATGTAGTACTTCTAGATTTTTTTTTTTAACGATTTTTAATTTATTATGTATACAGAGGAGGGTGCCAGATCTCATTACAGATGGTTGTGAGCCACCATGTGGTTGCTGGGAATTGAACTCAGAACCTCTGGAAGAGCAGTCAGTACTCTTAACCTCTGAGCTGTCTCTCCAGCCCGTACTTCTAGATCTTAAATGGTAGAAGAAAAGTACTTTGTGGGCCTGAAGAGATGGCTGAGCTATTAAGTGTTTACCTCTCTTGCATAGGTTCCCAACCATCTATAATTCCACATTTGGGGGTCCAATACTCTTTCCTGGATTCTAGGGCCCCTCCTCCTCTTCTTCTTTTCTCCCCCCCCCCACATGAAAATAAAATTACTTTTAAAAAGCACTTATACATTTTTTTTTTTTTTTTTTCTGAGACAGGATTTCTCTGTGTAGCCCTGGCTGTCCTGGAACTTGCTCTGTAGACCAGGTTGGCCTTGAACTCACAGAGATCTGCCTGGCTCTGCCTCCCGAGTGCCTGGCTTGAAATATCTTAATGCTAGTATTTTACGAGGAAAAAAAGTTCGTAGGAAGGAAAAGGGTCATTGGCTACAGTGACAGGTGCATAGGGAGCTCTGACCCTCTTCTCCCTGGGTTTTCTTCAGTATTAACAGGTTTGTTTCCTCTCCTTCATTCTAGATCTGCTTGACATTTACGTGGAAGGATGCTTTTGATAAAGGTTCCCTTTTTGGAGGATCTGTAAAATTGGGTATGTAATTTTTAATAAAAAATTATAGACTTGCCTTGAGCATTTTTACTGCTTTTAGATTTTTAAAGTTGCTCTCCTAATGACTCCTTGTGAGTACTAAAGTTTTTTTTAAAAAAAATCTCATTTTATTTTTTAACTTCAACTTCTAATCCAATGTAATTTCAAAATATTTGCAGAGCCCATGCCTTGCCAGGCACTGTCCTAGTTACAAAGATGCGTAAGGCATTTGTGTTCAGTTTGGTTGTGAAGATAGTTATCTCTGAAATGTACCATGTATACATACGTGTAGAATACACCACGGGATGATGTTTTGATGCATGAGAGACTACATGTATGATGGTGGCCACATACAGTTGTTGATAGTGTACCTGTCTTACTTTGTGTAACTACATGCACAACAATAAAGTGCTTAACAGCTCATTTCTCCAGAACATGTTGAAGTCATTGAGGCATGGCTATAAAATCTCATGGAGTATAGATGAGCAGGAAGTTAATTCTACCTGTAGAAAGCAAGCAACAAGTTAGGTTTTGAAGAATGAGTTTGTACAAACATAACCAAGGTCAGAAGGTGAAGGCATTTTGTCAGACAGTACAAGCCTTAGTTTCCTCATCTGAAAAATGGAAATAATATTTACTTGAGGGAGATACTGTGTAGGTTAAAAGAGTGAAAATGTTTCAAGTCTTTAAACAGTGTTCATTAAGTATTAATTGCAATGAATAATAAATAATCATGTTGTTACTATGTATAAGCTATAGTATATTTGTATACACACATTATATGATGTCCATATTTTTATAAACATATTATATGATGTGTGTATATTTTATATAATAGATATACATTATATAAGATACAGCAGCTGGTCAGTGGGGGTCCTTTAATCCCAGCACTTGGGAGCCAGAGCCAGGTGAATCTCTGAGTTCGAGGTCAGCCTGGTTTACATAGCGAGTTCCAGGACAGCCAGGGCTACACAGAGAAACCCTTCTCAAAAACAACAACAACAAAAGATACAGAATATACTAAATATCTTGTAAGATGTGTGTGTGTGTGTGTGTGTGTGTGTGTGTGTGTAGATATACTTAAGTAAATATATGTGTATACCTTATGTGTAGGTGAGAAAATAGGAATATTGTAAAATATTATATAATGTGTTCTATATAAGATGGGATCAATGTAATAATTATTGTTATGGCTAGAAACCATAGGTTGAATTGGATTTTGGAAGGTGATTGTAATGGAACAAAGATTGTGAAGAGGTACAAATGTGCTGTTGAATTTGTACTCTCCCACTTACATATTAATAGCCAGTCATTATTGTACCCAGGGCTTCATATGTATTATGTTACTAAATTCCCCAGGCACCCAATCAGGAAAGGCACTTTCATTGCTAGTTGAGTATATTGGCTTGGGAAGGTTAAGTGACTTGTGAAGGGTATGTGGCTAGGCTTTAAAGGAGCTGAGATAGGAATGCAGAGAGCCTGCCTCCAGGACTAGAGAAACACCATTTGAGAGATCTGTGAGATGGCGAGACTAGATTAGGTAGTGGGTATGGTCAGAGAAGGATTGGGCTCAGAAGGAATTCTGAGAGGTAAAGTTGACTGGCTTTATTGCCTGTCAGAGGGATGAGGAGGAGCTAAGGGTTGACTCTGAGATTTGACCTGTTGGATATTTAGTTTTTGATAGGTTGAATTTGGCATTTAGGCTACCTCTGTGTAAGCATCTCTCTGACATTTGGAAATAGTAGATTTGAAGCACAGAGAGAGAGAGAGTTCTAGATTTGGTAACAGTTACTCATTGATAAAAATTCATTCCCCTTGGACAGATTATAGGCAAAAGCATATAAGAGCCAGAAGTAGGGTGAAGTTGAGAAAAAGCATTTGGACCATGGAGGACCAGGAAAAAACATTCATCATGGAAGTGAATGGTGGTCCTGACACTTGGTTCCATGCTAGAACAGTTGGGGGCATGTTAAAGGTGGATATGCAGTAGAGTATGCCTGGTGCCACAGAAAAGAAACGTTGGGCTGGGCCACTTGAGTCACCCGTCTCCAGCTGACTGGGGATGATCCAGGCTGAGGCATTGACAGTCAAGTGGAGTTGAAACGGCATGGATTTGGTAGAGGAACGTCTGGAAGAAGCCAGATTGTAAGGTTGAGGCGGGGTGGATGGAGGGTGTGTGTGAGGAACTGTAATCTGCAAGTGTAGCTTTCTTGTGTCAGAAAATTTACAGGCTTGAGGGCCAAGGCGACACTGTGGAGAGTTGGGAGCCAAGGTGAAGAAAAGGATCTTTAGTGCTGTTGTGACTTAGCTGATTGGCAGCTCAGAGTAAGGAGCTGATGGCAGGGGACAAGGAAAACGTGAGTGAGATGGTTGAATGGGAGGCCAAGGTAGAGTGTAACTAAATGCGGGAGGGAGGGAGGGAGGGAGGGAGGGAGGGAGAGGTGCTTTCTTGTATTTTGACAGGTCTCACTATGTAGCCCTGGCTAGCCTGTGTAGACCAGGCTATGTAGTGAACTTAGGGTCATTTCTAGTAGCTAACATTAGAAATTGAATGTCCTTCCTTCAACAGTCTCTTACTGCACATTTGCCAGACTCTGGTGTTATTTTAGAAGAATAAGTGATCACTCTGACATGTATGTGGTGACATGTTAAACTGTGCCCATGGAATACTGAATTCAGCAGCCTGCATCATACAACTTTAGGACCCTTTGTTTTGGGCTCCTAGAGACACTTGGTAAAGAACCAGTTCCAACTCCTCCCTGAAGCTTGCATCCGGATAGCCTGAGCAGGTGCAGTGGCAATTTGCAAAAAGCTATGTGTGAGCACATCTGTAGTTACTTAATGAAAATAGAAAAAACTTTATTTTCAAGAAGTAAGATAGTAGGTGATTTAAATTTTATTTTCTTTTTAACAGTTGTTTGAATTTTTGAAAACATTATTTATCCACCCACCCACCCACCCACCCACCCACCCACCCACCCACCCATCCATCCATCCATCCATCCATCCATCCATCCATCCATCCATCTATCGGGACAGCGTTTCTCTGTGTAGTCCTGGCTGTCCTAGAACTTGCTCTGTAGACCAGGCTGGCCTCAAACTCACGGAGATCTGCCTGCCTCTGCCTCCCGAGTGTTGAGATTAAAGGTGTTCACCACCACCACCACTGCTTGGCAAAATGTTTTTTATTTATAACTGAGTTCTTTTCTTAAAATAAACTTAGTATAGAAGAAGAGATTATGGCAAACAAGAACAGAGTCGGATGCTAGGAAAAAACGTGCTCTATGGAAAAGGGAGAATAAAATATTTATTTTTTAAAAAGCTGGTTTGTTTAGATGTTATAGGAGATATCACAAAGTTAGAAAAATATAAGGCCTAATCACAGAAACAAAAGGTAAACTGTAATTTCTGAGCTATGAGGTAGTATAAAAATAAAATGACAGATGACAGCCTGGGGTAAAGATATTATGAGAAACACAACAGCATTTATTGCTGGTCCTTTTAGTTGCAGCACTTAATTCTTCAGCTCTAAGAAGTTAAAAAAAACTTTTTTTTTTTTTTTAAATATCACCCCATCCCTGCCCCTTGGATTCTTTATTCGTCAGATTTTGGTTGTTCTGAGTCCAGGCACAACTTTTCTTCCCCCCCCCTTTTTTTTTTTTTTTTTAAGAAAATGCTGTGTTCAAGTTTTAGATTTATTTTACCCAATAACTTAAAAAACATCCTGTTTGGATTTGATCATGGCCACCATTCTATAGCCCCAGAACTTGGGAGGAGGAGGCAGGTTGATCAATTTTAGCTTGGCCTTGGCTAACCTGGTTACCCTGAAATGACAACAGCAATAACTGTACTGATTTTTGCATGTACAGCCTTAAGGTTTCTTTAAGGATGTTAACTCTGATCTTTGACTTGTTGGAATTGCCGACATTTATTCTGGGCTCAGTTTTTAGTTTCCTTTTTTTTAGATAGTGTCTTACGTAGTCCAAGCTGACCTGACTTCTTTTTTTTTTGGTTTTTCTAGACAGGGTTTCTCTGTGTAGCTTTGCGCCTTTCCTGGAACTCACTTGGTAGTCCAGGCTGGCCTCGAACTCACAGAGATCTGCCTGGCTCTGCCTCCCGAGTGCTGGGATTAAAGGCGTGCGCCACCACCGCCCGGCCTTGACCTGACTTCTTATGTAGCCAAGGAGGACTCTGCAGCCCTGATTCTCCTGCCTCCATTTCCCAAAATGCTGGGAGTATAGATGTGCACACCATGTTACCTTGATCATTTATTTTTCCTCAGGACCTCCCACACTATTTATTATTTTTGTGTGACTTTGTTTTCTTATAGTTAATTAGAATGCAGATTGGAGCAGTTGGTGTGTCTGCTGAGTGAGTGAAGAGGAGATCAGAATGGGTTTGGGAACAAATAGAGACTGGCTGCTTGCAGAGAGGCACTGACTACTTCCTGGTTCTGCTGTGTGGAGTAGACAGCTGTCGTGCTGCTCTGGTTCTCTGAGATGGACTGTGCATTATTCTGTGTAGGAAGCCTTCTGAGTGTTTGGCTTGGTGATCAGTGTCTGGTGAACTATATACAAGATGTTGAGTTACACTGTGATTAAATTTTACAAGTAACTGGGAGCTATTGTAGATTAAAAGAATTTTTCTAATTGTGATAAAATACACACAGTCTACCATCTTAATCATGGTAAGTGTACAGTTTCAAATGGTATTACTTATGCTTACTGTTCTGGTTAGGGTTACTAATGCTGTGATGAAACACTGTGACCAGAGCAACTTGGGGAGGAAAGGGTTTATTTCAGCCCACACTTCCAGGTTACAGTCCGTCACTGAGGGAAGTCAGGGCAGGAACTCAGATGCAGGAACGTGGAGGCAGGAGCTGATGCAGAGGCCACGGAGGAGTGCTGCTTACTGGCTTGTTCCTCATGGCTTGCCCAGGATCATCAGCCCAGAGGTGGCCCCACCCACAATGGGCTGGGCCCTCCTCATCAATCACTAACCAAGAAAATACACTCCAGGCTTGCGTACAGGTTCGTTTTGTGGAGGCATTTTCTTAGTTGAGGCTCCTCCTCTCAGATGACTCTAGCTTATGTCAAACTGACATAAAACTAGCTAGCATCCTTACAGCCCTCTGCAGTCATGGTACCATCTGGTTTTAAAGCTCTCTCATCTTACAGAACTGAAATTGTACTCATTAAACAGTAACTTCGCACCGCTCTCTTCCTGCCAACTTCTGGCAGACATGTTAATCCTCTTGTCTCCGTATTTTACTGTTCTAAGTACTGCATATAAGTAGACTTACATGTCGGTCTTTTTAAGAAGTTGTAAGAAGCACAATACATGGGATTACCTTTTAACCATTTTGAGTCTTTTTTTTTTTTTTTCCTGAGACAGAGTTTCTCTGTGTAGTTTTGGTGCCTGTCCTGGATCTCACTCTGTAGACCAGGCTGGCCTCGAACTCACAGAGATCCTCCTGGCTCTGCCTCCTGAGTGCTGGAATTAAAGGTGTGTGCCACCACCGCCTGGCCTTAAAGTACGTGGTTTTTAGTAGTGCAAGGGTACATTCACACTGTAAATAGATCTCCAAAACCGAAGTGCTGATTAAATAGCAGCCTCCTGGCCCCGTCTTTGGTACCCACTGTCTGTGAGTCACTTAAGTATTTGCTGTAAGTGAATCCTAGTCTTTCATGATGCTTATTTCACTTAATGTAATGTCCTCAAGGCTTGTCTTACATGTAGGTTCCTTCCTTGGAAGTTGACTAATAAATACTTTATTGAATGTTCATATGTTATTTTGTTTACACATCCATTGGTTGATGGTCACTCAGGTTGCTATTTGAGTGATGCTGCCATGAACAGAAGTGTAGAAATTCCTTGATGAGACTCTGCATTCATTCTTTTTGGCATATACCCAGGAGAGGGATTTCTGGGTCATATGAATCATTTTAAGTGTTTGAGGACCCACACATTATTTCCTATAGAACTGCAGTATTTTGTATTCCTTCAAGTGAAGGTTGCAGTTTATCTCTGTCATCATCAACACTTGTTCATTTCTTTTTTAAAATTAAATAGTTATGCTGATGGATGTGGGTTGTATAGATTCATCATCAGAGAGAGGGGGATCTGGAAGACCATCAAGGAAGCACTGGTATGCTTATGTTGATGTAGGGGCTGGTGTGTGCGTGCGCACATGTGTGCTCATGTGTGTATGTGTGTGTGTGTGCATGTGCATGCATTGTCGGGGGAAGATAAAAATTTGAGAGGCCATGGAAAATTGGTAATGATTTATTTGAATTTAAGTAATTAAGTGAGAAATAACACAAAAATAAGTTTTACAATTTGAACCTGACTATAGTAAAAATGTGGGAACAAAGAGAAGGAGAGAAAGAATAACTTACTCATCTTTTGAGTTTTTGATGATGGACATAATGTGGGAATATGGGCAGTCGGCCTGCAATAGGTGAGAAGGCAGGTCTTGGGAGAGCCCTGGGATAGAGGCCGTGGTATTTCTCATTGAAATATTGTTTTCTTTAGAAGAAAAATAATCTGATACACTTTTCCTTCTCAATTTTTTTTTACAGCTCTTGCAAGCTTAGGATATGAAAAGAGCTGTGTGTTGTTCAATTGTGCTGCCTTAGCTAGCCAGATTGCAGCAGAGCAGAACCTGGATAATGATGAAGGATTGAAAACCGCTGCTAAGCAGTACCAGGTATGCAGAAAAGCAGTTCCTACACAGGGATGCATGCTGGATTCCAGGAGTGGTTGGCATTAGGTGACAGCTGCTGCCTTCTTCATGACGGATGCTCTGAAGGAAACTGGTTCTTGAGTCCTTAAACACTTCAGCACTGAAGCACTGTTCCATTGCCCATGTCTGTTTCTCCTCACTGTGCACTCCCACCCAGCCCCTAGCACAGTGCCTGGCACACAGTAGAGGCTCAATGAATGTTGATTGGACAGCAACGATGACATATGTAGGGCGAATGCCATACATTTGTGGAAAACCTCTTATAAGTAAATGACTTCCTTCAAAAATGGTTAGACATTGTGTGTGTGTTTTCTCACATCCAAAATTTCAGTGGTTTGGCCAAATTAAGAACTTTTGGCCAGAAATAATTTAACTGTAGACTGTGGAGAAGTTGTGTTTAAATGTGGTCAGGCCTGGACTGTTCTTAGGATAGCTTCCTACCTTAGGGACTAATCATTGGCTAATAGGGCATGCTGTTTGTGGCACTTTATTATTTACTCAGTTTTTACTTATTTTTTTGTTTCAGATAAAAGAACAATGTGATATCTTTTTTAAAAGTTATTTAAAAAGTGTGTGTGTGTGTATTAGTATGGCTGAGCATGTGTGTGGAGGTCAGAGGACAACTTGCGGGAGCTGGTTTCTCCTTCCACCATGTGGGTCCTGGGGCTTGAACTCAGGATGTGAGCCTTGGTGACAGGCACCTTTCCATACTGAGCCATCTTGCTGGCCCTGTGATAGTCTTGTTAACACAGTGACTTTGAGTTTTGTCTGTGTGGTCTACCAAGCTAACTCACTTTAAAATTCCAGGTTGACTTGACTTTTTTATTTTCTCAGCTTTGCTTTGTTTCATAAAAGTAATTTTAGTAGTAACCTCAACAATAAAATTGGGAAGAAGAATGTAAAGGGGGCATTTCACTAGGAAGTTGTAAATGCCAGATGAAAATGTCTGTCAGTGTCATTGCCGGCCTTAGAGTGTGCCGTTTGGGGTGTCCCCTAAGCCCAGTGTGCTTATTTGAAAGGTGACTTTGTTTGGATAAAGGCAAGGATATTACTGTACTAAGGACAAATGCGTAGAGGCTGGAGGAATGTCTCAGTCAATGAAGAAAGCACTTGCCTTGTAAGCCCAAGGACCTGGGTTTGATCCCCAAAGCCACACAGTAGATGCTGGGTTTGGAAGTGTATGCTTGTAATCGATTCGATTCCCTAGGGCTTGCTTACCAGCCAGTCTAGCCTCTGAGGTGAGCTTTGGACCAATGAGACCTGACTCAAAGGAAGTGGGTGGAGGTCCTGAGGGATGACACCTGGGGTTGTCCTCTGGCCTGCAAGCACGCACATGCTCATATGTACACACACACACACACACACACACACACACACACACACACACACACACAGAGCCATTTGAATAGTGTTTTATCTCTTCATCTATTCTTAGGTAAGTTTTAAAGAAGTGATTCTAATAAATTAATGCTGACTACCTTTGGCCATTCTCTTACTTTACTCTCTCCTGTAGTTTGCTTTGAATCTTGGTTAAACTTTTTGTTGCTCTAGAATTGTGGTGAGGCCCCATCTGTGAATGAGGTGATCTCAGTGTGGGAATGGACATGATGTCACTGTCCTCTCAGTCGGCCTGCAGATGTTTGTGTGTAACCGTAGAGAATTAAGTCTCAATGGTAAAACATTATTTTTCTCTCCTTCTAGTTTGCTAGTGGTGCCTTTTTACATATTAAAGACACAGTTTTATCTGCCTTAAGTCGAGAGCCTACTGTGGACATATCTCCAGACACTGTTGGGACCCTCAGTCTTATTATGCTTGCCCAGGCTCAAGAAGTATTTTTCTTAAAAGCCACAAGAGGTAACTACAATTTCTTATTTACTATGTTACATGTGAAAACAAGTGCTAGGCTTTTATACCAAGATAATGAATGATTGGCTCATAGTATGTTCCATGTAGGTAGGGTGAGAAGAGGTCTTTGAGTAGTCAAGCTTGCTTCAGAGGGAGAGTTACTGGAGGAAGATGGAATGCTTCACGTGGCAGTG
The DNA here is from genome assembly GCF_949786415.1 of Peromyscus eremicus. Lineage (NCBI taxonomy): Eukaryota > Metazoa > Chordata > Mammalia > Rodentia > Cricetidae > Peromyscus > Peromyscus eremicus. Next base: position 107,394,861 of record NC_081422.1, on the reverse strand, counting down.
GCTGGTGGCCTGGGTGTGGGATGGCTATGGGATCACTGCATTTGAATTAGTTTGTTAAGAAAGATTTCCTTTAAGATTTGATTTAAGTGTATATTCAGGTGTCTGTGCCCTGCAGGTGAAAAAAGGGCTCGGGTCCCCTGGGCCTAGAGTCACAGACATTGTGAGCTATTTGATGTGGGCGCTGGGATTCGAACTCTGTTCTTCATGATTGAGCAGCAAGTGCTCTTAACCATTGAGCCACCAAGAAGGGCTTCTTTAAGGTAGTCCTGTTTAAAATAGACTTAAGTGACAAGAAGAGCTATTCAGGCACTATCCTTGGTGACTAGGGAGAAGAACAGTCCTTGTAAAGGTATGTAAGTCAGTGTGAGAGATATAGACTGAATGTCCAAGTACAGAGAAATTGAAACTGTGGAAGAATCATAAACACAACTTATTTTTTTTCTAAAAAATGGCAGTTTAGTTGGGTGTGGTGGCTCATGCCTGTAATCCTTACACTTGGGAGGCCAGTACAGGGTGATTGCCATGATACTGAGGTAATGCTAGGGTACCTATCGAGTTTCAGACTAGCCTGGCAACAGTCTGAAACCCTGTCACAAACAAACACATACACACAACAAATTCTGTATGTGGTGACTCATACCTATAATCAAAGCAGTTAGACTTCGGCTGAGTTGGAGCCATCCTGGGTTACAGAGTGAGACTGTACTTCAGAAAATGGTGGGATTGGGGAGGAACATTCCCCTTTTGACTATAATGTAGTGTTTTCTGGAGTATTCACGGAGCTCATAGTCAGCACCCCTATGTTAGGGTATCCCCACACCCGAGAATAACTAATGTCAGGTCACCCCCTTCCTTCTGCTGCAGCTGCCAGCAGCCATTACTCTAATTCTGTGGCTTTGACTTGTTTATAGAGTTGTTTATTTACTTATGTAGCCTGGGCTGGCCTGGAACTTGCTATGTAGCCAAGGATGGCTTTGAATTTCTGATCCTCTGGGTTTAGACACAAAGTACTAGGGTTACATATATAGGCTTGCATCACCATGTTTTGCTACCTGTGGAATACTTTTTGTGTAGACGTTTCAATTTCATCAATATGGATTTCTTTAGACAGATGTGTAAATTTTACTTTTTCTTTTTTTTTTTTTTAAATATGTGTGGGTGTGTGGTTGCTCTATGCATGTGCACCAGTTGTGTGCTTGGTACTATTGGGGGCCAAAAGAGGGCATCAGATTCCCTGGAACAGGAGTTAGACAGGTGTGAGCTGCCATGTGGGTGCTGGGAACTGAAACTAGGTCCTCTGGAGGAGCCGTCTGTGCTCTTAACCACTGAGCCATTGCTCCAGTCCCAGGTGTGTCTATGCCAAGTCATGTGTCAGGTTATTTCATTTATTTTATTTTTATTATTTTATTTGTGTGTGTGTGTGTGTGTGTGTGTGTGTGTGTGTGTGTGTGTGTGTTAAGGATGGGAGAGAATGCAGGTGCATATGTGCCATGGTGCTTGTGTGGAGGTCAGAGGGCAACTTGGAGGAGTTGGTTTTCTCCTTCCGGTGTGAGTTCTGGTGATGGGATGCAGGCTATCTAAGTTGTGCAGTGTGTATATACCTTTACCTGCTGAGTTTTGTTGCTGGCCCTTGTCTCATATACTTCAGTTACAATGATCATTTAACTAACATTTTATTCCAGATAAAATGAAAGATGCCATCATAGCTAAGTTGGCAAACCAGGCTGCAGATTACTTTGGCGACGCTTTCAAACAGTGTCAGTACAAAGATACTCTCCCCAAGGTTAGTTATTGTCTTCATGGACACTTGGTTATTTTGCATGCGGGAATATTTTTATGGATGAGAAACAAGCTGAAAAGTATGTTTTAACAAAGAAATCTGGTATTTTAATGAAATATTTGAAGAATAGTTTTTAGAATATTTTCTTTTTTAAGATGTTTTAAGTTTTAAGATGCATGAACTGTTCTTTTAGAGGATGCCTTTCTATTTACTCTTCACTAAATTTATTTTTCTGAGCTAAAACTCTTGTGGAAATCTCGAATCATCTGTCCTCTGTCATTGTATCGTCCTGATTGTTGGTAGTGTGGGAAGAAGCATGAGTATGGAACGTGCTGATGACTCACAGTTTTAATCACTGTCCTGTTCTCTTAAGGATGAGCCTTAAAGTGCAGAAACAGACACAGAGGAAAGAAACCCTAAGTCCATCTGATTCCTTGATTAGAGTTAAGTTTTACCAGCAGGCATAGGACATTTGGCCGCTAATGGACAGCTAAGGAAAAGCATCTGTCCTGACCACATGCCGCAGGAAGCATTGCTTTAATGGGAGCTTTTCTGAAGGGGTGATGGAAAAGACTGTGCAGAGGTGTCTTATAAATGACAAAACACGTGACCAACTGGGCAAGTAGAGTTGGAGTGCTTAAGGTCATGCTTTAAACACCGGCAAAGAAGGACTTTCTTTTTTCTTGTCTTTTTTTGTTTTTTCAAGACAGGGTTTCTCTATGTAGCTCTAGCTGTCCTGGATCTCGCTCTGTAGACCAGGCTGGACTCGAACTCACAGAGATCCACCTGCCTCTGCCTCTTGAGTGCTGAGATTAAAGCCATGCTCCACCATTGCCTGGCATGAAGGACATTTTAACTGCTCTCCCTCATAGTTGCACAAGGAATTGGTTATCTGTGGTAGTAGGTGATGTTTGTAGGAGAATCCGTGAGTTTATGTTATTCAGGGATCTTCATAAATTATGAAACTATAGAAAACATAGGGTACAGCTAAAAGTAAATGTAAGGTGCCCAGCAGTACGTGAGCAGTGGAGAGCTAATGTCAAGATGTATGGATTGAAGGCCCATTGGGCTTGAGATCATTACTGGGCACTTGCCTAGCTAGCACCTAGGACTGGGTGCCGTCCACAGCACTGTCACTGGTCTCCTCCCCCGTTCAGAAGTTTGCTCAGGACTCTTGTAGGACTCAGAACCTCTCTCCATATTTGGCTGCACAGTGCACTGTCATATCCTGTCATCTCAAAGGCTTGGAAGCCAACTCTGCAGCATTCCTGGGTCTTCTTGGAACATCTTTACCGAGATGCTCCAGCCTTCCTTGAGTACCGACAGTTTCAGACTACAATGTGTTTGAATTTCTCCTTTCACTAAGTCTCCTGAGGTATTTTCACCATTAGCAGCAGTTCAGTTCTAGTTCTAACAGGATGTCTGTAAGTAGTGGCTCAGTGCTGGGGTTTTTTCCTAGCAGACAGAAAACACTCATGGTAGCAATTCGGTTCTTTTTTTTTTTTTTTTTTTTTTTGGTTTTTCGAGACAGGGTTTCTCTGTGTAGCTTTGCGCCTTTCCTGGGACTCACTTGGTAGCCCAGGCTGGCCTCGAACTCACAGAGATCCGCCTGGCTCTGCCTCCCGAGTGCTGGGATTAAAGGCGTGCGCCACCACCGCCCGGCACAATTCGGTTCTTGATGTAACAATTACCCAGTGTATTTATTGGATTTTTAAAAATACCATGTACTTCAGAAAGGCAGTGAGATTGCAGGATGCGACTTGACACTTTGGAAGAGTCACGACCCTTATAGTGGCTTTCTTGATTCCTGTATTTGGATTTAAGTGTATTAGACTGTAGTTATTTTAAAAATACATTAGGGCAAAGTTACACTTTATCATCACAGTCAGTCACTAGTGCATTTGTATGTCTGGGATGTATTTTTGAGTATATAATACTGAAATGTTAATATTTATATGATACTAAATTTTTTTATTGGCTACCATAATCTTTTTTACAGTCTCTCAGCATATGAATTTAAGTGAGGACTTACCTTACTGTCTTTTGTCTTTTAAACATGACGAAACAGTCAGCTCTAGAGCAGTTTCATTAGTATATGTGAGTAACTGTGGTGTAGGTCCCTGAAGGCTGGGTAAGGGGCTAAGAAAGCTTCTAAAGCTGGGCTTGCTGTTCCTCCATGGACTTCCCAACTCTTTCCAATGCATGCCTTCCTTTCTTCCCTGTAAACAAAATGCTGATTTCCTACTCCATAGAATGAGCTTCAGAAAACCTGATTTGGCTTCACTTAACAGTTTAAAACAACAAACAAGCCTTAATTTTAACTGAAAGAAATGAATTCATAGATGGCAATTCCTGCAAAACCACAAAGTCTTCTCTGCTCACACCTAATGACTAACCTATCTAAACCATTACTGGGTGATTGTAATTTCTGTCTCCTCTCCTTTCTCTTCCTGCATCCTTGTTGTCTGTGATGGTTTGTGTGGTTGGACTCTCCCCTGGTCAGTATTTTTATTTCCAGGAGGTATTCCCCACCCTGGCTGCAAAGCAGTGTATTATGCAAGCCAATGCTGAGTACCACCAGTCAATCTTGGCCAAGCAGCAGAAGAAGTTTGGGGAAGAGATCGCAAGGTTGCAGGTGAGTCTCTTGGTGATAAATGTTTAGGTGACATCCTTCTCCCGTTTCTGACTAGTGAGACCCAGTTTGCCCATAAACACTTCCCGTTCATTGTCTTTTTCAGAGGCAAGTGATGATTTTCATCCTTATACTTTGCCTACAAGCATGTTTTGCAAAATCTTCATGTATCTGAAAATTGCACTTAAATTTTTATTCCGTTCTCTTACTTACCCATTCTTATTTTAAGATATGTACTGCTTAACTTGTGTTGTAGGCTTATAAACTGGAGATCATAGCCCCACAATTTGAGAAGGATGTGGAGTTATACACTCTGGTCTTTTCACTGTGTGGTTCTTTTCCTTTTACACTGTGGGTATGCAGTGGGTGCAACAAGACCACACCTCCCCATCAAGGCCACACCTCCTATTAATGCCACTCCCTTTGGGGGCCATTTTCTTTCAAGCCACCACACTTTGTGACCAGGATGACTTCACACTCCTGATCTTCCTTCTCCAACGTCTTGGGTGCTGAGGTCTAGGTTTATTTCACCATGCCCTGTCAAATTTTAACTGTCATGAATAATCTCACAAGTTAGAAGTATGAGCCAACAAGTATCCATTATGTTGGTTGTATTTGCTGTTTTGTTTTCAACACAAGATTCTCTGTGTAGCCTAGACTGGCTTCAAACTTGGGATTTTTGGGGATCTTGAATGCTCAGAGTACAGATAAGCTATTATCATCCTTTCTTCCTGGCTTACCTTTTTTTTTTTTTTTTTTTTTTTTTTTTTGAGGCAGTGCAGTTTAGCTGTCTGAAAAAGTAGCTGAGGCTGGTTTTGATTTTGAATTCCTGATGCTCTTACCTCCTCCTCCTGAGTGCTAGAATCACAGCAGTGTACTTTGTTATTTGATGCTGGAGATTGACCCTAGGTAGCCTTGTGCATGGTGAAGGAGCACTCAAACTTCTGTTGGTGTGGTCTGTTGGTGATGTTTTCTTTGATTCATTGAATTACTTTATTTCTATTTTTGTTATTTTTTTCTAACATACATTTATTTATTTATTTGTTTATTATTTATTTTTTGAGGCAGGGTTTCTTTGTGTAGCCTTGGCTGTCCTGGAACTCACTGTGTAGACCAGTCTGTCCTGAAACTCACAGAGATCTATCTGCCTCTGCCTCTTGAGTGTTGAGAATAAAGGTATGCACCACCACCACCTGGCTTCTAACAGTTTTAGTTTACTGGATTTCTCATTCATGGTCTTGACTTTCTCATCTGTGTTGCTGACTTTTTTCTAGGTTGTGAATTAATTTCTTTACTTGCTCTCCTGAAGTCATGGATTATTAAAAATAATTTAATTAATTTACTTTATGTGTATGGGTGTTTTGTCTGCATGTATTTCTGTATACCATGTGTGTGCAGTACCTTTGAAAGTCAGAAGAGGGCATCTGATACTCTGGAACTGAAGTTAGAGTTGCAAGCCACCATGTGGGTACTGGGAACTGAACCCACTTCCTCTAGAAGAGCAGGCAGTGCTTTTAACTTCTGAGCCATCCCTCCAGCCCCATTTTTAGAAATACTTAAAAAATTCTTTGACTTGCCTGGCGGTGGTGGCACACACCTTTAATCCCAGCACTCGGGAGGCAGAGCCAGGAGGATCTCTGTGAGTTCGAGGCCAGCCTGGGCTACAGAGTGAGAGCCAGGACAGGCCCAAAACCATACAGAGATACCCTGTCTCAAAAAAAAAAAACAAAACAAAAACAAAACAAAAAAAAAACAAAACAACAAAAAAAAAAAACCAACCAACCAACCAAAAACCAAAAAAAAAAAAAAAAACCAAAACAAACAAACAAAAAACAAAACCCCCAAAAAGTAAAAGGAAAACATGAATGTTTTCAATATATTTTCTGAAAAAAGTCAAATATTACCAAAAAAGTGAAAAAGAGGAAGCACATGGGCAAATCCCTAAATGGATAACATGCTGGAGTTATATCTTTCTGTGTCCTCTGAGGTGGGGCCCCAAGGGTAGCTGTGGGACAGAGGTGTTAGCTGGCTGTGTGGTCCAGCTGAGTTTGGATTGGACAGTGTCTGCTGTGGGACAGAGCTGCCTCACCCAGGTTCTCCTGCTGTCCTGAGATTGCCCAGTTCCTACACACTGTGGTGGCTGATGGCCTGGCTGTGGAGGGCAAGGGAGCATAGCACTGAGCTCTGGACTCGTCTGTCTATCTTCATACTTTAAAACTCACTAAGCATTAAGTACTGTCGTAGAGGATGTGCTCTGGGTGCTGGGGTGCCAGCATTTAGGTGCTGCGGCAGTGTCCTTGTGGGCAGATAGATGGCTCCAGACATTGATCCATCCCGGGCCGTTTCAATTCTGCCCTTATGACTGGGCAATCTGACTCTTGCGCTAAGTACTAGGCCCCTCAGTATCCCATCTTTTTTCCATGGCTTCTTGTTAAGTTGATCTTGCTTTTGTCTAGACTGGTATCTGTTTTACAGTGGTATTTGTTTGTAGACGAATTTCTAAGCGGTCTTATTAAATAAAAAACATGGAGCCACGTATAGGGGTGAAAGCCTTAGAGATGAGGGAAATAGTGAGAACCACCAACCAACTTTACCTTACCAGCTCTGCAGTTCCCAAAAAGTGAGCTACTTCCTGTCTACCTGCGCCTTTATTGCCTTGCTGTTCTGCTCTTGCATTGGCTCTCAGCCCAGCTACCTCACTTCCTTGTCACTGCCTATCTGTACAGACCTTCAGGCCTCTATGGTTGGTACTGGGATTAAAGGCGTGTGTCACCACGTTTGACTCTGTTCCCTAGTATGGCCTTGAACACACAGAGACCCTGCCTGCCAAGTGGTCCAATTAAGGGTGTGTGCTACCACTGCCTGACTTTTGTGTTTACTTAAAATGGCTTGCTATTTCCTCTGATCTCCAGGCAAACTTTATTAACATACAAATAAAATATCACCACATACATTGTTTCTGATTTGATCTAAGCAGTTCCCACAAAGGATGATGTCCTGTGCATTCCACTTTTCTGTGCTTTTAGAATACCTGAAACCAAGCTTCTGTTTGAGGAAGTGTTTAGTAAATTTACAAATCAAATTTAATTTGCATGTAGTTAAGCTTATATTTTTCCTAGTTTACAATAATGATATTTGTTTTGTCAATTCTTGTTTCTCTGTAGTTTCATATTGATCTTAGGTGTTTTAAGGTATAGTGTACATATTGTATGTTGTTAGTAAGAGCAGATTTATTTCTGCAGTTGCTTCTTCACATTAGGGGTTGTGAATCTGTATGTGCTGTGTGGATTTGTCCTCAGCTGCTACTTACTAGATATGCAGTTTAGCAACTCTTGTGCTTTCCTGGTAGATAAATATACCTCCTGTAAGTAAGTTCTTTCTTTATACGCGTGGTCATGGTGGTACTGGTGGCTTTTGATTTCTGCTTTGAGGACTGTTATCTGTTCATAGTAAACATAATGCCAACTTTGGGAGTGACGGTTTTATTAAGTTTAAAGAACTGTTTATTTATTAACAGAGCAAAAAGAAAGGGAACATTGAGCCATCATACAGTGCTCAGTGGTGAAGGCACTTGCTGCTAAGCCTGATGACCTGAGTCTATGTGGTGGACGGGAAGACCTGACTCCCAATCCTTTGTTGTCCTTTGACCTCCATGTGCACGCAAAAAAACAAAAACAAAAATAAAATAAAAACAAGACCCCCACACAAATAAAAAATGAAAACACCATCATGCCAGTCAGTTTTCTGACCCTACAACAGTGCTTATAAAAGCTTCCTGGGCCACGTCTTGGAGACTCAGCTCGAGGTGGGTTGGTTGTGTTGCATTTGGTCCTGTGATGAGTCAGGGCCTCCTGGTGCAGTGTGCAGAACATTTCACCCTACGGCAGTGGTGCAAAAGAGAGCAAGGCAGAGGCTGGGGTCCCGTGTTCCTTCATGGGTGACTCCATTGACCTGACACCTCCTGTGAGGCTACACTTCTTAAAGCTTCTATTAGCTTCCATGCACTGTGGGCTGAGGACCAAGTCTTTGACTGTGGCCTTGCAAGATGTTTGTCCCAATGACACAACTGTCTTTATCAAATGCTTTGACATTTTCTAATTTAAATTTTATGTTTTAGAGAATTATGTATGCAGATATTCTAGTATTAGACTTTTTTTTTTGTAATGTGCTTTTGGTGTTGAGGATTGCTGTATCTCTCATGCATCAAATTTATGCAGTGACATGTTATGTCTCTAACTGTGGAGCTCAAAGTTCTGATAAATTACACCAGTTGTGCTGTTCAAATCTTATTTATTTATTTTTCTTATTTAGTCCAGGTATTGTCAGGGATGTTAAAAATCTACTCTGATATGGATTGAGCTACCAGCATCTTATAATTGCTCATATGGCTATTGTCTTACATGCAGAACTAAGAAGATTTGTATCTTATAATGGCAGGTGGTAAAACACCTACTCATTTTGTATCTGACAATGTTGACAGGGTTTCTCTGTGTAGCTTTGGAGCCTGTCCTGGAACTTGCTCTGTAGACCACACTGGCCTTGAACTCAAAGAGATATGCCTGCCTCTGCCTCCTGAGTGCTGGGATTAAGGGTGTTCGCTACTACTGCCTGTCATTTTTTTTTGAAAAATTTTTATGTATAGTGTTTTGCCTGCTTATATGTGTACCATGTGCATGCACTGTCCATGGTCACCAGGATTCCCCTTGGAACTGGAGTTAATGATGGTTTTGAACTATCATGTGCATGCTGGGAATTGAACCCAGGCTCTTTGCAAGACCCACTAAGTGCTTTTAACCACTGAGTCATCACTCCAGACCACCTGGCAATTCTTTTTTTTTTTGGGGGGGGGGAGGTGTTTTGAGACAGGGTCCCTCTACATAGCCCTGGCTGTCCTGGAACTCACTACATAGACCAGGCTGCCCTTAAACTCATAGAGATCTACCTGCCTCTGCCTCCCAAGTGCTGGAATTAATGGCTTGTGCCACCATGCCCCACTTCTGCCTGACAATTCTTTTCTTTTAATATTCTATTAGCATTAGAATTTGAGCCTTACGTTTGTGTCATATTTTTTCCCTTATTGGTTGATTTCCTGTGTTGCGGAGTAACTCTTGATGAGTTCTACTTTTTCACTGAGAGGGTGTCTTGTTCAGGTTTTTGCTCATGTGAATGGCATGGAGGGAGTGTATCTCTGGTCATTGATATCTGTGGTTTCAAGACTCTCGTCTTAGGGCCCCATAAAGGCATTCAGTACTTCTTAATTACTGTAAATAGTTGTGTAGCTTGTGGAAATAACATCCCAGCCTTCATTAATGTAAGGTTATGTTGATTGATCCCAGCTTTCTTTTACTGTAGTTACATGCAGCTTACTGGGATGTCTGTTCTTCCTCTTTTATTATTAGATGTTTTATCATGGAATTTCCAGGTTATCCTGCCAAGCACAGCACTGGGAGTCGTGAGAGTTTAAAAATGCTTGGTAGAGAAAACCTCCATTTTCAAACAAACACACACTGTATATATAAATGTTTATTTTTAGCACGCAGCAGAACTGATTAAGAATGTGGCCTCTCGCTATGATGAATATGTCAATGTGAAGGATTTTTCTGACAAAATCAGCCGTGCCCTTACTGCAGCAAAGAAGGATAATGATTTCATTTATCATGACCGTGTTCCAGACCTTAAAGATCTGGATCCTATCGGCAAAGCCACTCTGGTGAAACCCACCCCAGTCAATGTACCCATCAGCCAGAAGTTCACAGGTAGGTCTGTTCTCTAGATGTACTTTAGTCAGTTTGTATTTTCTCCAGTTTCCACCCCCCACCCTCAGCTTCTTATTTTTTCCCCCTTACCGACCCTGAAAACCACTCATTTTCCATTTTCCGTGAAGAGCCACCATACCTGGAGTCTATTTTAAACCAGTATATTTCTGCTGTGGTATTTGCATTAGATCAATGTTGTTATAGCCTTCCTTTGATAGTGTAGATATGTCATATGCAATATTTGATAGCTTCTAACAGATCTCCTGCATAATATTTAAGTTGCTGGGAAAGAGTGATTATTTAACTTACTTTGACTTAATAAACAGAACGTGTTAACTGTATGCCAGTGACTGCTAAGCACTGACAAATGTATTCAGTTTGTCTCTCACAGCAGCCCATGGTACAGGAACTATTGATGTCTTTGCTACTGATGACGATGCTGAGGCTCAAAGCAAGTCTGTTTCCCAAGGCTACCTAGCTAGGAAGTGATGGACTGTGACCACGCAGTCTGTCTAATCAGCAAGTGAGCGGTGCCACTAAGATCACTCATATATGATGACTTTAAAAACTTATGGTAACAAAGATCTGTCCGTCAGTACAGTGATCTAGAATTCTGCTCACCACTGGCTTTCAATATGATGTAGTTTCTGATCTTATGACATTATAGAGAAAATGAGTGGTCATGTCTGTAGTTGGAGTCTGTTCCATATACCTTATTTAGACCTTCTCTTTTGTTTTAGATTTGTTTGAGAAGATGGTCCCTGTGTCTGTGCAGCAGTCCCTGGCTGTGTTTGGTCAGAGGAAAGCTGACTTGGTTAACAGATCAATCGCACAAATGAGAGAAGCTACTACCTTGGCAAATGGGTAGGTGGATCCTGGCCTTCGGAAGCTGACTTAGAGGCTCTTAAGCTTGCTGTTGACTTGTGTTTTGAGTAATTTATGAATATATTTTAGTCTTCTGAGCTTGGAAATGAATCCCAAGCAGATGTAGATACACCAACACTTGTTCTTTTGGTTATTTTCTTGAGAAGCCTTAGGTGAACTAGAGTGGGAAGGAATGGAATTACAGAAAACAGGTGAGGCTGTTTGACTACTCTTTAGTATTTCAAGAGACTTATTTGAGGCAAGATGAGTAGAGAAGAGCCCTTTGAGATGCATGATTCCGGTCTGATGAGATGGCTCAGCAGGTAAAAGTACGTGCTGCCAAGGCTTCTGACCCCAGTTCTGTTTCTGGGACCCACATGGTGGAGGGAAACTCCTGCAAGAGTTCCTCTGACCTCCACATGTGCACTGCGGCATGTGAGTGCCCACACATACTCAACAAAAATAAATACATGTAATAGGAAGACTCTTTAAACCACTAGGTACTGTAAACCAATTTTTATATTAGATTAAGAAAATATTCAATGAGTTAAAAATTAGGTTTAATTTATACATAATGAAATGTACTCATTTAAAGTATAGTTCATTCAGATTGGTAAATGCATACATATACCCATGTAACTACTACAAAGAGAATATAACCTAAATCAGTCCTCATGCCTCTTCCCCTTCAGTCCCTCTGTCATTAGTTCCTGGCTACTCTCATGTGTTCTGTGTCACTATAGGTCAAGTTCACTCTGTGCAGTTTGCCATAAATGTAAGCACTGTAGTACGAACATTGTGTACATCATAGTTTGCCACATTATGCACCATACAGGCTACTAACAGTGCACGTTGCATACACCGTGTGCATTGGTCATTCTGCTCATTGCTGTGATACAGTATCTGCAAGAAACATATTGGGAAGAAAAACCTTGTTTTGCCTCATGATTTGAGAGGTTCATGATAGGGAAGGCTTTTGGGTAAGAGCAGCTGGTTGTGGTAACAGGTCATGTTGCATCAGCAGGAAGTAGAGCTGGACTATCTCTATAGCTTGCCCTCCACTGATCCACTTCCTCCATCATCTGAGGTTCCACAACCTCCAAAACAGAGCTACCAGCTTGGGACCAAATGTTGAAGACCATGGACCCATGGAGGACATATCCCATTCAACCCATAATACTCTGAGTATTTTATCATTATGACAAAATACTGGGGGAACTACTTGAGGGAGTGTCTTAGTTTCTTTTCTGTTATTATAAAGTACTTTGACCAAAAAAAAAAAAAAAAAAAAAAAAAAAAAAGCAATGTAAAGGGTTTATTTTGGCTTAGAATTATAGAGGGATGTGTAAGGGTATGGCGGGTACCTGGGATGAAAACCAGGCCCTTTTATGTGTTAGGCCCATTTTCTACCACTGTGTTATACTCTTAGTCATTTATTGCCTTTTCAAAATTTAAGTTTTCCTGGGACCAGTGAGATAGCTAAAGGCATTTACCTTTAAGTCTGGTGACTTGAGTTTGATCCCCAAAACCCATGTGGTAGAAGGCAAGACTCTTACAGGTTGTCCTCTGACCTCCACGTGCATGTCTCTCTTTCAATAAATGAGTTTAATAAGAAAATGCAAATTAGATTTTTCTTTTTTTTTGTTTTTTTGAGACAAGATTTCTTTGGGTAGCTCTGGCTATTCTGAAACTCACTTTTTGTAGATCAGGCTGGCCTCAAACTCAGAGAGAGCTGCCTGCCTCTGCCTCCTGAATGCTGGAATTAAAGGCATGCGCTACCACTGCCTGGCAAGTTTTTCTTCTTAATCATCTTTTAAAAAAAATCTATTTAGGGTTGGGGATTTAGCTCAGTGGTAGAGTGTTTGCCTAGCAAACACAAGGCCCTGGGTTCAGTCCTCAGCTCTGAAAAAAAAAATATTTAACGTATTATGTTTATGTGCCTGCATGTATGTATGTGTACCATGTGAGTGCAGTGCCAGTGGAGGACAGAAGAGGGCGTCAGATCCCCTGGAACTGCCTTTATGGATAATTGTGAGCTGCCATGTGAATGTAAAGGCAGCTGGGTCCTCTACAAGTCCAACAAATATTCTTCACAGCTGAGCTATCTCCTAATCATCCTTGTCTTTAAAGAATTCTTCATGTATTTTGGATGCAAGTCCTTTGTCAGATATTTGTGATTACATATTTTGGCTTTTCATGCTTTCAATTTAAGTGATTACATGAATTTTGCCTCTTTTTTTTGTTGTTGAAACATTTGTATTAGTTCCCTCCCTCCTATCTATCTACCTACCCACCCACCTACCTACCTACTATCTATGTATCTATGTATCTATGTGTTATCTGCATAGGGTGGGACAAGCTAACAGGATGTCTAGCAACATCTTATGTATCTATGTATCTATCTATGTATCTATCTATGTATTTATCTATGTATCTATCTGTGTATCTATGTATCTATCTATGTATCTATCTATGTATCTATGTATCTATGTATCTATCTATCTATCTATCTATCTATCTATCTATCTATCTATCTATCTATCTATCTAATCTATCACCTGGTGTATCCCCGTCTGGCCTCAGATTTCATCTGTAGCTGAGGATAATCTTGATGTCCTGATCCTCTTGCCTCTATTTCTCATGTTCTTTGATTTATTTGCTTTTTTTTTTCATCATGAATAGTAAATAGGTGTGAATTTCTTTGCCTTTTCATGTAAATGAAAAGTGACTAGAGAGCTGTTATTGTACCACAAAAATGCAGAATGTGGGAGAGTCTGTAATTGATCTTCTGTGTTCTTTGATCTTTTGCATAGATACAAAATTATAATAGGGCATGCACTACTATGCTCAGCAGATTTCTTGCTTTTTGTCTTTTAATTCTGAACTCTGACCTTAAACATCTCAGTTCTTTTTAATTTTTACAATTTTTTGAAAATTCTATAGTGGTATACAATGAATCTTTGTAGTGTCCATTCCCCACCCCCTTCCTTTAGCTCCCCCCACCTAGTCAACATATTCCTCTTTTCCTCCCAACATCTATTCTTTAATTATTTTAATTGTATTAATCATTGATTTCCCCCTCCTTATTTTTAATAGGAGTCATCCTTGTGGAGTGCTAATTCCATTGTTGATTTGGGCGGCTATAAGTGACTGCTATTTTAAAGGCAGTGTAGATTTACACATGACACAATGTCTTTTATTTTGCAGGGTATTGGCTTCCCTCAACCTTCCAGCAGCAATTGAAGATGTATCTGGAGACACTGTACCTCAGTCTATACTTACCAAGTCAACATCTGTGATTGAGCAGGGTGGCATCCAGACTGTTGACCAGCTGATAAAAGAACTCCCTGAGTTACTACAAAGAAATAGAGAAATCTTAGAGGAGGTATGTTTGAAAAGATTGACTTTTCAAGAATAAACTGTCATCTTGATGTCTCTTGGATTTCAAGGGGTAGTACTTCATGTCTGGTCGAGGTCTCTGTGCCTTACTTGCCTTTAGCCTCAGGAAGAATTCTGTTGAATGAGAATGAGTCTTTTTTCTTTTTTGGTTTTTCAAGACAGAATTTCTCTGTGTAGTCCTGGTTGTCCTGGAACTCACTCTGTAGACCAGGCTGGACTCAAACTTACAGAGCTCTGTCTACCTCTGCCTCCTGAGTGTTGGAATTAAAGGTGTGTGCCACCACTGCATGGCTAAGAATGAGTCATTCCTTGGGAGAAAATAAATGCATATTAGCTAAATTCTTATGACCATTGACTGTTGCATACTAGTAAACTGTGGGAATCAAGCTGTTCACTTATAACACTTAATAATTAATAATTTCTTTTGTGTATAGACATCAGGTTCTGTATTAGATATCAGATTTTTGTTTTTGTTCTTATTGTTTTTGAGACATTGATCTTGTATATTCCAGGTTGACCTTGAACTCCCTATGTATAGCTAAGGATGACCTTGAACTTCTGACCCTCCTGCCTCTACCTCCCAAGTTCTGTGATTACAAGTGTGCACCATCACACCCAGTTTTTGCAATGCTAGGCATGCACTTTACCAACTATGCTGTAGCCCCAGGTTTCTTAGTGAACACAGAATCACACTAAGGGAGTTAGATGTTTTATAAATACTTATCTATGTATGTCTCCTTTTGTGGTACTAATTGCAACATTATTTTCCTCAGTCGCAGATAGGTTCAGACATGGGTCCAGCCTAGTGTTCTTACTAGGGCTTTAATCCATAATATTTTGGTTTTCCAGTTGGCTTTTGGGGATTTTTTGTTTACCTTATTTCTTTGAAGAATAGGCAGAGATCTTAAATGCTTACTTATGAATCTTGTGGGTCAGACTATTTAGCTCCCTTTACCGTTTCAAAGGTAAGTGAAGTTGAAGTAGTGACATGCTAAGCCTCTATGGTCTGTAGGGCATGCTTACTATTATGTTATAATTTGGCTGTAATATCACACTTACTATAGCTTGGTAGTGACAGGAATGGTTATTTTCTTCACCTAGCTTTTCCTGAGTTAAGATCTTAGGGGCTGTGGTACATTTCTTAAACTAAGAAATGAGAACATTGAAGTAGTGTCACTCAGGTCACACACACACACACACACACACACACACACACACACACACGCACACAACTCACACTGTGTCCTTGTGTTCCATGACCTGAACATGCTATTACATTGTGTTTAATGTTGAATGAGTTTTGATTGTGAATTCATGTTCCCTGTAGCTTTACTTCTAGGGATTCTTTGAGTTCTGGGTTTAAACTGAATTCTTCTAGGTAGGATTTGTCCTTTCTGAGCTGCTAGAAAGGCATTAAACTCCTGGCAACTTTTACACTTAGTAGTTTTTTTTGTTTGTTTGTTTGTTTTTTAAATGTGATTGTTACTTTATTTCTTGTTTGAGATGGTCTCCTATAATTTTGGCTGGCCTGGGAGTAGTTGAAGATGATCTTGAACCTGATACCCCCAACTCCTCTCAAGTGCTAGTACAGGTGTGCATCACCACTTCCAGTTTATGAGCTTGAACATAGGCCTTTGTGCAAGCCAGGCAAGCATTTTCCAACTGAGTATTTCTTTGTTTTGTTTTGTTTTTCATGCCAGGGTTTCTCTGTGCAACTTTGGTTGTTTTGGAACTTGCTCTGTAGATCAGGATGTCCTTGAACTCAGAGATCCTTCTGTCTCTATTTCTTGAGTGCTGGGATTTAAAGGCGTGTTCCATTACCACCTGTCAGCTTTTTTTTTAAAGAATTTAAAAAATTTATTCTTTGACTGTTTCATACATGTATACAATGTATCTTGATGCTGTCAAATCCCAACCCAGTCCCCTTTCAACCTCTCAGACCACTTCCATACTTCACCCTCCTATCTGGCTCTTGCTCCCCCACTCCTCCATCCAATGAGTCCAGTTAGTGCTGCTAGCAGGCACATGAATGTTAGGTCATCCACCTAGACAAACTACCAGAGGCCACGCCTCAGATGGAAAAATACTGCTCCCTTCCCCAGCAGCTACCAGTTGTGAGTAGATTCTCACCTCATGAGCTCCTTCCTGTCTTAGTCACTGGTCTGTGGCTGTGAAGAGACATCACGACTAAGGCAGCTCTTATGAAAGAAAGCATTTAGTTAGGGGCTTGCTTGAAGTTTCTGAGGGTTAGTCCATTCTCATCATGACAGGGAGCATGATGGCATGCATAGCACTAGAGCAGTAGTTGAGAGCTACATCCTGATCCATAGAGAGCAGACAGAGGCCTCAAACCTCAAAGCCCACCCCCAGTGACACATTTCCTCCACCAAGGCCACACCTCCTAATCCTTCTCAAATAGTGCCACTTCCTGATGACTGTAATATTCAAATATATAAGCCTTTGGGAACCATTTTTGTTCAAACCACCACAACCCTCCCCAACCATGCTAGAATGTTGACTTTGAACTTCTAATCCTCCTGTTTCCATGTTCTGAGTGCTGGAATTACAGGTGTGTGCCAGTGTACCTGGTTTTTATATGGTGCTGAAGACTGGACTAAGCAAGCACTGTACCCACGGAGCACCGTGTGTGTGTGTGTGTGTGTGTGTGTGTGTGTGTGTGTGTGTGTATGTGTGTGTGAGAGAGAGGCAGAGGCAGAGACAGAGACAGACTGACTGACTCTGGTAATAAAATCCAGCACCTTTTACCTGTTAGGCAAGTACTCTTCTACTGAGCTACCTCTCCAGATTAATATTCTGTCATGTTATTACTCAAGATTTCTGCAACAAAATGTATCACTTTTTGTACTAATAATGTCAACACTTGGAAGGCAGGAGGATCACAAATCTGAGGCCAGTCTGGGTTATATATTGAGACCATTTCAAACAAAACAAAATTCACACAGCAATCAATTAGTGGTATTGAAATATTTCCACCTCATTGGTTGTCTCTATTGAGTATGGTCAAAACAGATCAAAAACAGGCATGGTGGCTTACACCTATAATTCCAACACTCAGTAAATGAAGGCAGGATTGTAGTAGGTTTAAGGCCAGCCTTTTCTCTACACAGCAAGTATTAGGGTGGCCAGGGCTTTGTAACAGGACACTGTCTCAGAAAACCAAACCAAACAACCAACCCTCTGAGACCCCATAAACAACAATACAATGTTTGAGGGTTTTTGATTTGTTTTGTGTTGTTTTTTTAATGCTAGTGATGATATCTCAAGGCTTTTTGCTTCCCCTTTTTTAAGTCTCTAAGATTGCTGGATGAAGAAGAAGCAACTGATAATGACTTAAGAGGAAAATTCAAGGAGCGCTGGCAAAGGACTGCATCCAGTGACCTCTACAAGCCTCTCCGAGCAGGTAACGGTGGCCCACATGACCTGCGTGCAAGGGGATTCTCACTTTTCCATGTGTGCTTTAAATTAGACTCAGTTGTAAATTCATTTTTACTGGACTTTGTATGACTAGTGAAAACACAGGTATTTCCCCCGGATTAACAAAGACAAAACAGTAATGAAGCTCATCTAGGTTCCCTGTGAAGTGGGAGAACTCCTGGTTTTTTGAGCCTCAAGCTTTTCCAAGCCCCACGTGTATTTTAAAAACACGCATGAAGTGATATGTATGGTCTTGTCATTCCTTTTTGACTTAGTAGTGAATCCTAGGTAGGTAAGAAAATGAACCTTAACAGCCACTTTGAAATAAATTATGCTCTTTAAGAATTCAATTATTAACATTTGTGTTTACAATAAATAGTATCTTCATTTTAGCTAGAAGCTTTATCTTTGTTAGATTTTTCAAATGGATCTACTTTTCTTTGAAGTGAGATTATTCTGAGAGAGACGTACTTTTTCATGAGTTGTACCCTGTTTTGATGTGAATGATTTCTTTCTGTATTCATGAGTTGTAGAAAGAAACTAGACAAATACCAGTTTTTTTTTTCACTTGGCAAATGTTAACCAAGTGACAACAAATTACTGTGCCCCAGTTCCATAAGTAATTTTCTCTTTTTTCCGAAACCAAAATTGCCCAGATCTGTAGGAGGTGAGGTCTACTGTCTAGGGAACTAGGGCCTAGAGAGGGGGAGTCGGGGGTCAAGCTGAGGGCCAGGGCTTTAAAATACAGTCAGCTGAGTTCTGCAAACTCTTTTCCCCAGAGGGATCCAAATTCAGAGCGGTTTTAGATAAAGCTGTGCAAGCAGATGGAAATGTGAAAGAGCGTTACCAGTCCCATCGCGACACCATCGCACTTCTGTGTAAGCCGGAACCTGAGCTGAATGCCGCCATCCCCTCTGCTAATCCAGCAAAGACCATGCAGGGCAGTGAGGTGAGAAGGTAGAACTTGCTCTGGGTGGTCCTGTGTGTTTGGAATTCTGTTCAAGCTGCTGTGTATAATGACCTGCCAGTGTCTTCTTGTTACCTTTTAAACAGTGAAGAATGAGGCTTGAGGTGTAACTTCATGGTGGAACACTTGCTTAGCCTGCACCAGGCTTTGGGTTTGATTCCAAGATCCACACAATCGTGCGTGCTCACATACAGACACATATACACATGTAGAAGTAAATAGGGTTGTTGTGCCTAAACTAGTACTATATACATTGTATGGTGTTGAATTATTGATGAACATCCTGCTGTTTTCATTTGTTGAGTTCCTTTTGTGAGCTGAGTACTAAGTTCTAGGTACTTCATATGATAACAGTATTTAACTTAGTTTTTATTAAAGAGGGAGGCTTGGAAAGAATAGAAACTTCCCGTGGAGTGCAAAAGATGGGTAGCCTTCTAACTATTTCTTTGTTTCTTGTGATTTTCTTCTGCTTTTCAGCATATTCTAATTGGGGCTGGTTTGAAGGGAAAATTGGCCGAGGTATGCATATTAGTAAATGGACAGCATCACAATGATATTTCTTTTTTTTTTTAAAGATTAATTAATTTTTTTATTTTATATGCATTGGTGTTTTGCCTGCATGTATATCTGTGAAGGTGCTAGATCCTCTGGAATTGGAGCTGCCATGTGGGTGCTGGGAATTGAACCTGGTTCTTCTGGAATATCAGCCAGTGCTCTTAACCACTGAGTCATCTCTCTAGCCCCCATGATGATATTTCTAATGATGGCAGGAAAGAGAAAACCCACAGAGCCTCTGGTTAGGGAAGTGCTAAAGGGGAGAGAAAGTGCAGGCGTATCCAGTGGTGGCCACTGTAAGGTGGAGTGGTGTAATGGTGTAGGATAGATGCTTCCTGGTGCGTAGGAAATAAGCCTGGGCAAGAAACAGACACTGTATTGAAAAAGACGCATTTCCTGGGATAGTAAATTTCTAAAGTGGTTGATACTGTTCTTTATTTCTTTGTATAGAATAATTTTATATATTCTAGCAAGACTCACTGTGAGATATTATGTTAAGTACTTTGAAAAATTAGCAAATGAATCATAGATAGCCCTTATTTATCTCAATTTATGGTCCAGTGTGGACACTAGTCATGTACAGAGATGACAATGATAGATTAGACGTTTATAAACTCAGTAGTAAAAGCGTAAGGAATTGTTGAGATTTAGACGGGGTTCTTACATTTCAGTAGTGTGGGGCACCTGGTTTGAGAGTCTGCTTGGGAAGTCGGTACACTGTGAGAACACACGACAAGTCCATCCAGGGCTGAGTTAGCCTGAGTGTCTTTAGAAGTGGAGGGCATGGAGAGCAGAACAGCTGCTGGGCAGCACTCCCACAGCAGAGAGGGAGGGCTGCAGAGCTGAATGTCTAAGGGATGCAGATCTGCAGGACTGACTGACCAGCAATGTCAGCTGCGTGCCTGGATGCGGTCAGAACATAAGTGTTGGAAGAGCAAGGGATCTAAACAGGAGTATAGCCCCAGGGAACAACAACAAATCCCATACCCCTGCCCTGTAGTGCTGAGGGTTAAACCTAGGGCCTGCTGCATATTATACAGCATTCTACCATTGAGCTGTATCCCCGGATTACCTCCCTATCCATCCAGATCCTGTCTGTCTTCAGAAAACAAACAGGCATCTAAGGAATAATACTAAAATAAAACAGGAACAAATTGGAATAGGACAAAACAAACAAACAAATGAAAAAGAGCCAAAAAAAAAAAAAAAAAAAAAAAAAAGAACAAGAAACAAAATATTTAAGACATAGTCTCATATAGCCTGGCTGGCCAGGATCTCACTGTATAGACCAGGTTGACCTTGAACTCACGGAGGTCCACTCTGCCTAGGCAAGCACCACCATGTCAGGCTTTCAAATGGCTGTTTTTAATCACAAACGCCCTGGGTAAAGTATCATCAACTTTGATGACAACAGTTTGAAACAGCTTTGATAACACATGAAGATTGTAACAGAAGCTCATGGTACATAAACATAGTGCTGAACATTTTCTGGCCACCTCTGTCAGGAAATCCAGCTTCAATATAGTAATTTAGTGTTGATTATAAAAGACTTTATCCCCATGTGTGATGGCATTAAAGATTAACAAGAAGTGTCTGTTAATACAGATTAATAAAATGGTAACAAATAAAGGCTTAACTAATTCAGATTTTGCTTTAATTCTTATTTTGCTTAGCAAAAACCATTTTATTTATTTTTTTTTTATTTTGCAAAAAAATTTTTTTGCTTTTCCATTGAAAGGGAAACCAAAAGACAACAGCCGTATAACTTTATCAACAAGGAACCAATGAGGTGTCTTAGTTAGAGTTTCTATTGCTGTAATGAAACACCATGACCAGAAAGCAAGTTGGGGAGGAAAGGTTTTATTTGGCTTACACTTCCACATTGCTGCTCATCACTGAAGGAAGTCCGGACAGGAACTCAAACAAGGCAGGATCCTGGAGGCACCCCATTGCAGGTGCTGCAAACTGAACTCAAGTACTGTGGGAAAGTGACAAGTGCTCTCAATTTCTAAGTCATCTCTCTAGTTCTTTCTTTAGATCTTTAATTAGAGAACGTTTATCTACAAGTACTGAGAAGGCTTATCACCGTGTACCAGAGGTGTGTTGTGGGGATCCAAACTCAGGTCCTAATGCTTACCATGAGCCATCTCCCCAGCCCTCCCAGTGTATAATATTTTTCCAGTATTTTAAACTTACATGCCCTACTGCACCTGCCCTAGTAAAAAATATGACACATAATTAAAGAGGCACCTTAAATTCACTAAATAAATGAGAGTTTAATTCCTAATCTGGTTCACATTTTTTTTTTTAAATCTGTCTGAATGCTTAGATTTCTAAGCCTCTATGTAGTTCAAAGTGTACCCAAGGTTTGCAGTTGTACTATAAAAACTCAGGTGCTAGGTAGCAGTGCATGTGTAGTGGGCTCTGTCTATGCAGAGAATCTTGTTGAACACTTCATATGGATCACCTTGATCTTTACAAAGGTCCTGAAATAGGCACTGTTCTCTATTGGTGAAATTATTAAGGCAATTCCACGTAGTTAAAAGGGTGGTTTATTTTGTCGGGTAACTCACAAGTGAAGGGATAGGCTACAGGGTCTGGGAAAGGTGTAGCGTAGTCCGGTGGTGTTCTCTGGAGAACTCTGCTCGGTCTACCTCCAGCATCCGGGGTCTAGGAACCAAGAGAGCCGGCGCATCCGGATCTCAGGTCTTCAGGGTCCTCTCTCGGCCCCGCCTTGTAGGCATGACAGTTACCTAAGCCTCAGTGGGGGTTGGAACTTGCAGATCAAAGCTGGAATGGCTACCCACTACAATTCTCATTTTGAAAGTGAGAAGATACAGCTTTCCAGAAACTTACCTGTGCTGGTTATATAGTAACTAAGTCTGTCATGCTGATTACTGGTTGAAATACCATTTTCTTTCCTTCTTTGAAACAGTGGTTCTGGGCATTGAATCCAGGGTCTCATGCATTTTGGGCAAGCTGACAACCATGAACTGTATTCCCAGCCTGAAATTCAATCTTCTCTCCCTCCCTCCCTCCCTTCCTCCCTCCCTCCCTTCCTCCCTCCCTCCCTCCCTCCCTCCCTCCTTTTCTCTTTTGATACAGGTTCTCTCTATGTAGCCTTGAATTTGTTATGAAGTCCAGGCTGGTCTTACTTAAAACTCAATTATCTGCTTGCCTCTGCCTTCCAATGTTGGGATTAAGGCATGCAACATCAAACCTAGTTTGAAATATTTTCTTTCTTGTAATTGTTTCACTTTGATAGGTCCATTTGTTTCCAGTACTAAAGTTTTGAATTTTGAATATATAAAAAATGTTTAGTTCCCAAGAGGTAGTACAGAGGGGTTGTGCTCCTCAGCCTTGAACTTTGTTCCTAGGGACACCCTCCCACTGACCGACCATGTGTGTGTTTGTTGTTCAGGTTGTAAATGACTTAAAATCCTTATTGTCAAATCTTGATGAACTAAAGAAGGAAAGAGAGGGTCTTGAGAATGACCTGAAGTCAGTGAATTTTGACATGACAAGCAAGTTTTTGACAGCCCTGGCCCAGGATGGCGTGATAAATGAAGAGGCTCTTTCTGTCACTGAGTTGGATCGGATCTATGGCGGTCTAACAACTAAAGTCCAAGAGTCTCTCAAGAAGCAGGAGGGACTTTTAAAAAACATACAGGTACATTTATATGTTTAATAGGAGGTTTGTGCCAGACCTATGGCCATTGGAGAATGGGAAAACGAAGAATTCACAGAGGAGAACGTGGTATATCTGCATAGTTGGCAAAAATAAAGGGTCTTTCCAGCCAGGTTGGAATGGAACTCACTGTCACTATGTGACACAGGTGGATCTCAAACTTCACATCCTTGTGTGTTGCCTTCGAGAGTGCTGGGGTATTGGGGGATTTATTAAGGCAACTCCACGTAGTTAAAAGGGAGGTTTAATTTGGGGTAACTTACAGCAAGTAAAGGGATTGGTTACAGGATCTGGGAGAGGTGAGGTACAGTCCAGAGGTGTTCTCTGGAGAACTCAGCCCAGTCTATCATCCAGCATCCAGGATCACCAGGAACCAAGAGAGCTGGCACATCCGGATCTCGGGTCTTAAGGGCTCCCATTTCAGCCCTGCTCAGAGGCAGGTCATAGGTAGGCGTGACAGGGGGTAGTATTAGAGGGTAGTACTTCCAGGTTAAAGCTGGAACAGCTACCCACTACACTGGGGTTAAGATTTAGAGTAGTGCACTCTTAATGGCTGACAATGTCCATTGGTCACATTCACCTTGTATGTGTGAGGTCCCAGGTTCAATCCCAGTGCTAGAAGCAAAGCTGCTTCTCTGGCTAGGGTGCTCTGTGCTGCTTAGAAGGCCTTCAGACACATGTTTTCCAAATCATTTCTAGGAAGAATCAGAGTTAGTGGGAATCATTAATGCCTGCAGAATGATCTGGCTAATACATAATAGACTTTAGCTATGTATAAAACTTGAGACATTGCTGTTATATCAGTGAATATGCAGAATTCTATAGCAGTAAAAGTATTCTAAAATAATCATTTCTCATCTGTGTGCTTTTTATGTTATAGAATGATAGAAATTAGTACCCATTGTTGATTATATTTTGCTATCATTGAATTTGTGACATTTTTACTTAAGAAAAAAGTAAAAAACAGTGTGACACAAACAAATTCCAGGTATTCCTTGTAATTTTACATATCAGCAATCATAATTTCCTAATTGGAGAAGAGAACAATACATTTTTTGTTGTTTTATTTTTGTTCTTTGAGACGGTCTCACTTATGTAGCCCTGACAGGCTTGGTGTTTTTGGAGATCTACTTGTCTCTGCCTCCCCAATGTTGGGATTAAAGGTGTGTACCACTACACCTGGCCCCAGTACAAATATTTTGATTGGCTATCAAGATGGCTCAGTGGATAAAGGTGTGTGCCACCAATCCTGATGACTTGAGTTCAATCCTTGGGACCCATGTGGTGAAAGAAGAGAACCAGCTCCTGAAATTTGTCCTCTGACTTCTGGATAATGTACCATGACACATGCATACCTACACGCATACGTGTGTATGCAGTACCTAATAAATGAAAGAAAATTTCTAAGTATTTTAAGCTGAATTAAATTTATAAGTAAATATACACTTTGTTTCTTTTACCAAGGTCTCACACCAAGAGTTTTCTAAAATGAAGCAGTCTAACAATGAAGCTAACTTGAGAGAAGAAGTTCTGAAGAACTTGGCAACTGCATATGACAATTTTGTTGAACTTGTAGCTAACTTGAAGGAGGGCACAAAGGTATGCGTGCACATGAGAGAGACTAGAGCTGCTAAGTACAGATGGGAAAGGACAGTTAGGATGTTGTTGGTATTTCCAGTTGGATCAAGTACTGTGCATTTGATGTGTGCTGGTTTTACTGCCTTTTCTTCTGTCAAGCTTGCAGAGGGAGAATGCTCAGCAGAGGCAGCACCATTTTGGTGGAACTTTGAAGAATAAATTATGTGGAGGAGGGACTTAGGCATTGTAGGTAGCAGGAATCAGAGCTATCAGAAACCAATGACATCTTCTTCAGGGCTAGTTGGGACTGATTTGTGGTGCAGGGGGAAACATGGCTTGGATCTCCTGTGCTGGTGGTGTAATGAGGACAGACTTGTGACCTACCAGAGTATCAAAGTAGTTTTCAGATATGTTCTAAGTGCATCCCTTGCTTTGTTCTTTAAAGGGTGTAGAGAAATGCTTTTATTATATATATATATATAATTTTTCCTCTGATTGTTTTGCTTTTGAGAAGTGATTTTTAAGTTTTCCAGATACAGAGTTCCTTCTGGTTTTTAGCTCCATAATGGTAACTGAATAAAGTTACCTTGATGAGATGCAGTATTTATTCTTGGCAGTCCTTTGAATAGACAGCACTGTAAAGCCGTGGTGTGAGGGTAAAGTATGATGCCATTCATTAGGACTCAATGCTTTGTTCAAGTAGATAAGCCGAGGAATTCTCCAGAGAGCCTTGGGTATTATCTATAGTGACACCTGCATTTTTATAGTTAGTGTACAGGTTTAACTCAGCATGACAATAGATTTAGAGTCATCACTTAATAGTTGGTTTTTATATAGGGATTGGGAATATGTTCACAGTTATAAAACCTGTAACATACAGCCATTTAATATTTAGTGCCAGTATTCTGTGAACATGACCTGATTAGTTTTATTTTTCTTACCAATCTTAGGTCATATTTAGTACTAAGTTACTCAATTGAGAGTATGAATGTATCTCATGTGAATGATTGCAGCTTCTAGTCTCAGCATCATTGATAAATTATTGTTAGAATGTATTTTTCCCTGGGTTAAAATTGCTTTTACTTAGTACTTGTATTTGCTCTTTGCTTATAGTTTTACAACGAGCTGACTGAAATCTTGGTCAGGTTCCAGAACAAATGCAGTGACATCGTGTTTGCACGGAAGACAGAGAGAGACGAGCTCTTGAAGTGAGTTTGTTTTGTGCATCCGAGTGTACTTAAAGCCACTTTCTTACGTTTGGGGTGAACTGGGTGGTGCTGATGCAGGAATTCCCCTTCTTTCTTCTGCGTATTTCACAGAGTCATAGGGCTACTTGATCTAGGATGAAAGAATGAAGGAGCAGAAACTCAAGATGTAGAAGTATAGTGGGGCCTCCAGTGAAACAGCTCAGGAGTGTTCCACTCTGGGGAGGAGGTGAACAATTCAGAAGATAGCACAGTCCCTTCTGCAGAGCCTTGGAGAAAGCTGGGCCTGTAATAGAGGACTGACATAGTGAGTAGTGTGGGAGAAGCTGACCCATGTTTATCATGTGAGCAAGGGAACAGAATTTGGCAACCTTTGACTAACACCTTAAGGGGAGATAGCCCACACCTGGCACTAGACTTTTTATTTGGTAATCTCTGACTTCTGTGAGGAACACTATCTATCCCTGTGTAGGGTAACCCCAATTAAACCTTCACATATGTGTACACACACGCACACTCACACACAACATACACATATATATATAGTTACACATACACACACACACACACACACACACACACACACACATATATGCACCCATATATGGATATACATCTACATATATCTATATATATTTAGGAAGCTTGTAAAATTGTATGTTTCTGGATGGCTCTTTCAGATATCCTTAGTGTTTAGTAATCCATCTCCCCAACCCCTCCTTTGCCTCACCCTCCCATTGTCCTCCCTACTTAGATCTCCCTCCTTATTCCCCTTCCTCCTTCAGGCCACCTGTGTTGTATTAGCCCTACCTCCCTTAAGATCCGGCCCCTCCGCCCCCCTTTCTAGTTTCCTGGCTTGTACAGGTACTCCAAGTAAACACACGGATCTAGAGTGAGAACATGCCCAACATTGGTCTTTCTCGATCTGGGTGACTTCAATCAGTGCAATTTTATCCAATTACAACTATTTGCCTGCATATTTCATAATTTCACAGTTAATTGAAATCTTTTAATCAAAGGCAGAACATTTGGAAGAATTGAATGCTTTCACTTGTACTTCATTCTCCTTTCACAAGTGATGTAAAACACTGTGTCAGTGGTAGTCGGTGGTGGGCATAGCGATTGTGGCATGTTACTTTTGCTGTTTTACATTATTGAACTGTGACTTAATAGCTTTGATTTATATCATTAGTAAGTGTAGGAAATTCTCATTTGCCCATGAATATGTTAATTATTGGAGTTTATTAAAGGAAAAGTCTTATGCTAAGGCTTTATAGTATATGCATATATTTTAGATCTTTCACAGTGTGACCTTTAGAATATTAATATTGACTAAAATGTCTCCATTTGTAAGCAGTATTTACTTACATTAAGTACTAACATCTTTTTTTTTTAATGAAGATAGTATTTATCTTTTACCAGGTATGGGTGGCAGATGTGAGGGGTGGCTGTGTAATAAAGGTGACTACTTGTGACTTCATGACCACTGGTCCTGGTGTAGATACTTATTGAGCCCTGAGAGGCTGATGGCCATCATGTGTCACTGGAGTGTGTGGACCATAGGGTTTAATGAGACTTGTGAAGTTAATTCTAATTTGCTATTTGAAGAGACTTTATGTATGTCTCTTAACATGTCTGTGTTTTGATGTCTTTTCAATAATATATCTTCTGTGAGTTTATCCTAGTGACAGATCACTGTAGTGACAGATTATTACATTAGCTTTTAACATACAATAGCTCAGTGCTGCATATTTTTAAGTAACAGGTTAAAAAAATTGTTCTAGAAATTTACATAATTATTTGCATAATTAGCATATCTTATTTTTATCACCTTGTTGTTTGTTTGAGACAGGCTTTTGATACACAGCTAGGCCTGACCCCAAACTTTTGATCTTTTGCCTCTACCTCCCTGGTGCTGGGATTTATTTTGTGTGGACACGTACTCGGATTGAGATGTTAGCCTAGTGTCTGAATGGGTTGTAGTTCTCTGACAATTGTGCTACTAGTTTTTGTTTTGTAATTAACTCTTATTAAATAAGAAGCAATCTTGTAAGGCTGCTTGCCTAGTTAAGACATTCCTTATTCAAGTTATAACTAAGATGTCTGAAAAAACCTATCCTTTGCTGGGTTTTAGAAGTCGAGTTATATTTCAGCTTTGTTTTGCTGCAGTATTAAAGATTCAGTTTCTAGGCAAGAATAGGAACGTGTTCTAGAATACTGTCATTTTTTTGGAGGCACTTTTGCTTATTATGTGAAGAAAAGCAAAAGTAGTAAGATTTTTTTAAAAATTTATTTATTTATTTATTTTTTATTTTTTTGGAGCTGAGGACTGAACCCAGGGCCTTGTGCTTGCTAGGCAAGCGCTCTACCACTGAGCTAAATCCCCAACCCCAAGAAGTAAGATCTTATAGGTGTTTTCATGGTGTCAACCTTAACACCCTGTCTTCCACAAGGGATCTGCAGCAGAGCATTGCCAGAGAGCCCAGCGCTCCTTCCATCCCTCCTCCAGCATATCAGTCCTCCCCAGCTGGGGGGCATGCGACAGCTCCTCCAACTCCAGCTCCAAGAACCATGCCGGTGAGTAGGCAGGGCCCCTGCTGCATTCCTACTGCTGGCCAGCTCTGGAGGCTACAGTGGACTGGTGGTCCCCACCTCTGGTCGGGGGTTCAGCCTTCTTATGGCTTCCAACTCATAAATTTTTACCCCTAAAAGTGTTTAACCTGAGTGAAACAACATCTTTAGAATGGACTTTCCCCCCCAAATGAAGACAATGGTGGAAAAAGATACATGTCTTCAGAAGTGGCTGAACAAACCTAGAGCATGAGATGCAGATTATGAGACTCCTGTTTTCTAAAATACATGGGAAGACGGGAGGGAGTTGTAGATGAGAATGAACAATTCATTACTATCTCTGTGGCATATGAACTTTGATTTGAACTTGGTTCACAAAAGCAGCTGCAGGAGACCTTTCTTTCAGGTGAGTAGGGAGTCTCGGATCTGGAGTGGATAGTCACCAGTCCTGGGGAGGAGCAGCCTGATTGTTTTGGTGACATGGTGAGGGTTGATATCTGCAGACCATCCGAACGATTGCTAGGTTAACAGTTGCTCAGTTTCATCACTGCTCGTGCCATTGTGTGCTTTAGAAGTTTTCACAGGTTTAAAGCGTTTGTAAAAAGAATTTGGGGCCTGACAGTAGTAGGTCCAGTAATGTGTCAGAGTGTTGGTGGAGATAGCGTGTGACTAGATGGCAGCACCAGGAAGAGCATGGCTCTTCAGAAGTCGGAGAGCAACTTTCCGCCACATTCTAGACTAGTAAGCTAATACTTAGAGTGGGAGTCAAAGGGAGGTTTGGTTGCATAGTCAGGAGACCTGTGCTCTCCCCATTGTAGGCAGCGCTGTCTGGGAGCCACACTGCACCTTCTGTGTCATTGCCTGTCTTCTCTTTCAGCCTGCGAAGCCCCAGCCTCCAGCCCGGCCTCCACCTCCTGTGCTTCCTGCAAACCGAGTCCTTCCTGCTGCTGCTGCTCCCACAGGGGCAGGGACTGCTTCACCAGCACCGCCACAGACCCCTGGCTCTGCTCCTCCTCCACAGGCTCAGGGACCACCGTATCCTACCTATCCAGGGTATCCTGGGTAAGGCAGTGACACCCTGTGTCACCAAGAATTGACTGATTTCTAGTTGTGATTCATCTTTAAAGACAGGCTCGTCCCTTCTCTGAACACAGATCTCATGAATTAGCCATGTTGTCAACTTGCCCAGAAGTTAAAATCATGTTATAATTGCTTATTTGAGTAGCTGAACAGTTTTTATTTTTTGCACCTTTCATTTCATATCTTTTCTGTGTGAAATTCATTACCTGTCCCTTGGCTGCCTTTATTTACGTGAAGCCAAGATCCGAAGGCCTTGTTTCTGTGCTTGTACTTAGAAATCTCACTATCCAGTAAACTGACAGCTAGAAATTTAGACAGTTATGTGATGTGTTTGAAGGTTAGCCTTCTTTGTGGGAATGTCTATTTATTTGTTTGTTTATTTACTTATTTTTGTGGTGGTGGGAGCTGAACCCAGATCCTCTGGAAGAGCAGCTAATGTTCTTAACCAGTGAGCCATCTTTCCAGCCCTGAACCGGAGCATATTCAGAGAACTAGATTGCTTCATTCAAACGAATGTTTTTATTCTTCCTTTAGTAGTTGGGACTCAACATTAGTATTTTCTGGGCAGTATTAAAAGTATGATAATCTTTGACTTAATTAATGGTAGGGATGCTTTTTCTCTTGAAACAGGTCCTTTGTCTCGCTCCTCTTCCTAGAAGAATGAACAGCTCTTGTTGAAAACTGACTTTAGATGGTGACTTACCAACCCAGTGTTTTCTTCTCTTCTCACCGTCAGGTATTGCCAAATGCCCATGCCCATGGGCTACAACCCCTACGCATATGGCCAGTACAACATGCCGTATACACCGGTGTACCACCAGAGCCCCGGACAGGCTCCGTACCCAGGACCCCAGCAGCCTACTTACCCCTTCCCTCAGCCCCCACAGCAGTCTTACTACCCACAGCAGTAACCCTGCCACGTGCCGGCGGGTCAGACCGGAGGGACAGGACAGCGCTGCGTCAGTGTTCTAAGCCATGTTCTGGTCACTCAAGCATACTTTGCTCTACCGGTTGCCGTGGATACTTTCTGTCTGTGGCTAAAAGCCGAAGGCTGGGCCCCACTTCCACATTTGATCGCACTCGTGAGATTTTGCTGCTGTTGCAGTATGAACACTAGGTATAATAGCATTTGAAAAAAATTACAGTTCATAAAACGTTGAAAATGAGAATTTAAACCTGCAAGTGAAACATTTGAAATTAGCATACTTTATAAGATGCGGTTGGAACAAAGATGGCTTAAGTACTGATATTCAAGGAAAAAGTTTTCTTTTTCTTCTGGTTTATTGATTTAGTTTAATTTCTATTATATTTTGCATAATCAAGGCATTGTAAATCTTATAATTTAAAAATAAATTACTTAAGAACAGTTGTCATTGTTATGTTTTGTCATTGATTCTCATTGCTGTCTGGTTCCTTTCTGGTATTAGCCTTTCTTTTGTATGTTCATGGGTTAAATGTACTGTGTTGAAATGCATGAGCAGCGCCGGATAGCAGTCAGGTTCAAGGTTGCAACAGGAAAGCACAGCGCTTAGCTCTGCAGTTCATCTTTCATATGCTGAATAGTAAGCTCATTTTCAAAAGTCCTATAATGTGGGAGACACACAATTGTTACCAAAGATTCTTCAAATAAATATAAAATTTAAAAAGTGTATATTTAATGTTTCATTGTTAGATTTTCCAAGAAAGTGATGCAAATTCTGGTAATAATTTATTTCCCCTCACCCACAATCTGGTTTAAATAAGTAGCTGCCATTGACAGTACCATCTGATGTGGTGGAAAGTTCCCTGTGCCTTTCTCGTCCTTGGTTTCAGCTGGTCTTCTCCTGTAATGTCTAATGCACAGTATGTTTGAACGGATCTTAACCCTTCCTTTTATAATTTATTTTTAAAAAAATTTTTTGTGGCTCCTGAAAGCTGAGGTTATTTTGTAACCCAGGGAACAGTTCAACAGGACAGTTGTTGGGGACACATGCTGAGTCTGGAATAGGCTGGGTCCTCATGAGTCTGCTCTGACAACGCTTAGTTGCTGTACAAGCCTCCATGACAATGAGGAGATGCATCCTGGACAGGGGGAGCCATACAAGTGGGAGCTCAGGGCCTCGGGGGCTCTGTCTGTGTGAGCTTTTCCAACATGTTAGGTGTATGAGCAGACTTCTAATCTGTGTTTGTTTTCTGAGTTTAATGCTACCTTTCTTACATTATCATCTCAGTTAAATGATACTGTCACTCAGTCCACTGTTGGTTTCATTGACAATTTAGGCTGATATTTAAATGTAAGACTGAAGATACAATTGTAAAAGGGAGTACATTGATTTAAACAAATGTGTATTTTAAATTACCTTATTTTGTTGTATGCAGAAAACACAAAAGTTGTGTTACTTCACTACAAATGACTGATTACCTGGAATATGGACATTGGCTTAAAGTCTGACAGCTAAACCTTGGCAAAACTAACAGTTAAACATATCATTGCTCAGCTTCAATGCTTTGGATTACTCAGTGTATGAGACAGGTTTATTTGAGTCCTCTGTAAATGGCATTTAAGTTCTATATTCTCCCCACTTGAGTTTCTTATACTGACATAAGACATCCCCTGAGTTAGGGAGGTCCCAGATTGCTAGTCTATATTCCTTACCAATGCAAAACAGCCACCAAAAAAAAAAAAAAAAAAAAAAAAAATGGCCTGAATATTCTCTTGGGGAAGGGGGTGGAGGTCTAAAGGAAAGGATGAATGTATTAGAGCCAAAGGGAGGAGGGGCCAGGCCAGCAGCCATTCCCTCGCTGCACTGGGCTATTCCTGCAGGGTCATGGGAAGGTCAGCGTGGGAGGGAGCCCCCAGGCTCTGGGGCAGCCCCTCTCAGTAGCCTCCTAGGTCAAGTCCTTAGTGAAGCCTCTTGTGTGGCAGGCCCCCCTTGCCAAGATGCCCCCTCTTGCCAGGGCTCTCATCCTTGA
This sequence comes from Peromyscus eremicus, assembly GCF_949786415.1. Lineage (NCBI taxonomy): Eukaryota > Metazoa > Chordata > Mammalia > Rodentia > Cricetidae > Peromyscus > Peromyscus eremicus. The sequence continues at coordinate 107,362,399 of NC_081422.1, read as the reverse complement.
CGTTGCTCAGGATGTTCCTCCGGTCTCTGGGCAAGGCATTGAGCTGCCGTGCTAGGTTTGCCTTCCTAGGTCTGTCTGGTTCGACAAGGGCGATAGAAAGCCTCTGTCTGCCCGCTGTCCTTCTAGAAAGCAAGATGGCAGCCCTCACTGGGGTGCTTTGCCAGCACACTTCTGTGCTCGGTTTGCTGTGCTCTTCAGAGTATACTATAGAAGTTACTATGCACGATGCTGTTTACTTGGAGGTAGAGGGTTCCACTCTGGCTTGAGTATGTTACCCCGTGTTTATAATTAGACTTTCTGTTACCTTCTTAAATTAAGGTACCCACCCTCAGGCCATTTATGATGGCTTCCTAAGCCTATTATGAAATGGATTACCTGCCAGCTACTGAAGCTTTGCTGAGAAACCAGTGAGAAGTGGGGAAAAGCCATCCAGCTTGGATTCCTGTCCTCAGATGGGCAGCTTGACCACTGGGTATGGTGTCAATCTGAGTCTGAGAGCTGTTGCTCTGCTCCTTGGTCTTTCTCTTAGTTGAGAAAAGCAGTCACGTGTCACCATGCAGCAACCAGTCTCTCTGAGACACCCCAGGTCCACACTCTGGCACCCTTGCAATCATGCTCCCCAGTGTAAATGAGGGTGTCACTGTTGTACCCCACTCTGTTCCAGCCAGCTACCTTTCTAGTCAAGACAGGTCTGTTTTTTCCATTGAGCTTTACAGTTTGCAAACATTCCCTTGTATACATTTCCTAATTTCATGAACAGGATAATAAAACAGTAAACAGGCCTCAGTTTGCTAATGGGAATTTTTAATCAATGACTAGGGTGTCTTGCAGCCTTGCTACAGCCCCATGGCATATCATTTCTAAGACTTGTGCAGTTGTTAGTTGACTGATACTGTAGAACAGGGCACAAGCTGGACCAAACCTTTGCAAGAAGAGTTAAAATTGCTGGTTTAAATACAGATTTAGAATTAAATGAAGAGCAAGAAGGGAAATTATATTTTTAACAAAAGAGAATATTCAGGCTTTATTTCTGGTATGAAGTTTATATTTTTTAAGAAAATATATCCTATATTATCACACCAGAGATTTTAGATTCCTTTCTGGTTACAAACATTGCTGGTAGTTGGATTATATTTTTATTGTATTCATTTCTCTTAGGGGGAAAATTGTAAAGAAACAAAAAGATTCCGGATGAATGTATCCTAGAAATAAAAGTTGAAAGATTCTTACTTCTGTGGAGTATGAATTCTTATTTAAAGTGTTTCTCCTTCAGCTTCGTAGTTCCCAAAGTTGCCTCGACAAGCGGTGGGTTGGGGAGTAACACACCCTTGAACCAAGGTATGGACTGCATGAGGAAGCCCGTTAGTTTTTAATAGCTGTCCATCTCATATTTAGTTGTTAGGAGTGGACTGTGGTGCTCATAGATAAACAGTTTGACTGCAGCTCTTCCAGACATGCATTTTCTTCTAGAGACACTTTTTTGGTCTAATTTTTGGAACAAGTCAACAAGGTTGCTACAGTATTTGTTTAATTGAAGGAGGGGGTGAAGTGTGTTCATCTTCCCTCCCCCTCTTTTTATTAATGCGTGTTAACTCTATAAAATAATGCGTTTAATTATGGCATTTCATACATGTATATCACAGGGTTTGATCATACCTCCCATTACCTCTTTTGTCCCCCTTATAGGAACAAGGCTCTTTTTCCCTTCTACTTTTGTGTTCTTTTTTTTTTTTTTGAAATTAGATTTTGCATATGAGAGAAAATGTGAATATTTCTCTTATTTTGCTCAATAAAATGACCTCCAGGTTCATTTTCCTCTAAATAACACAGTTTTGTTCTTTATGTCAGAATAAAACGGTTGATCTGTTGATAAGCACCAAATGCTGACTCCATCATTTGGCTATCGTAAAAAATGCCACAATAAGCATGAGTTCAGGCATCTCTTGTGTGCATGGATTTCTTGAGCATATACCCAGAAACGGTATGGGAGGGTCGTATGGTAGTTTATTTGTAGTTTCTTGAGGAGTTTTCATTTTCATAGCGATTGGATGTATATAGAAAATTGGGCAGAAAGCACAGGGAGTTCCCTTGCTCCTCCACCCAGCTTCTATTAACAGTTGGCATTAGTGTGGCTCATGGACCATATGAATGAACAAATAATTTCATTAACTAAAGTTCAGAGTTCACAATTGTCTACTTTTGTCTGAAAAGATAGTTTTACCAAAAGCATATTATGTTTCCATCATTACCGCTTCATGCAGAATAGATTTTTTAGCCCCCCCCCAAGTCCCTGTGTGTCAACTACTCACCCCTCCTGCCTCAACTCCTGGCAACCGTTGGTCTTTCACACTGTCTGTCTAGTGTTGCCTTTTCCAGAAAGTTAAGAGTTGGAACACACAGTATGTAGTAGCCTTTTGAGACTGACTCCTTTGTGCATTCTTCTCATGCCTTTTCATGGCTCAATAGCACAGTGTGTAGATCTGCCTGGGCACACCACAGTCCAGCCACCCACTCATCTCTTGATGGATCTTGGGTGCTTTCAATTCTTGGAAGCGTAGGAGGAAACATTCTTGTGTGTGTGTGTGTGTGTGTGTGTGTGTGTGTGTGTGTGTGTGTGGCCACACAGTTTCAGTGTTATCTGGGTGAAAAGTCTTAGTGCAACATTTGGGTAGACCATAGATTGTTTTGAAAGAAGCCATCGTTTTCCAAAGTCTCGTTACCATTTTGTATCCCACCAGCAATATGTAATAGGTTCTGTTTCTCTCACCATTGTCAGCATTTAGTGTGCCTGTCTTCTGAGTGTTAGTCATTGGAATATGTGTGTGGTATCACTGCTTTGAATTCATAATTCACCGAAGATGCTGATCATCTCATTTGCTAATATGTTGGTGAGGTTTTATTTGGGAAACTTTATCCATTTTTAAAAATGTTACTTTATGTGAGTGTTTTGCCTGCCTGCCTGCATGTATGTGTACCACATGTGTGCCTATTGTCCATGGAGGCCAGGAGAGGGAGGGCATCAGATCTGGAACTAGAGTTAAAGATGCTGGGAGCCATTGTGTGGGCCCTGGGAATCAAACCCAGGTCCTCTGCAAGAGTAACTGGTGGTTTTAACTGCAGAGCCATCTTACCTGTCCCTGATTTTATCTATTTTTAAAACTGAGTTATTAAGGATTCTTTGTGTGTATTTTGGATATAGTTCCATTATATTTTGTATTTTTTCCCTCACTTGGGGGCTTTCTTTATTCTCTTGTTAACTTTCTTCAAATTTCAAGTATTTTGTTTTAAAATGAGTGTTTTTTGTTTTTTGGTTTTTTGAGACAGGGTTTCTCAGTGAAACAGTCCTGGCTAATCTGGAACTCACTCTGTAGACCAGGCTGGCCTCGAACTCACAGAGATCCACCTACCTCTGCCTCCCAAGTGATGGGATTAAAGGCGTGCGCCACCACCACCCCCCGGCTAAAATGAATGTTTTGTAGGAATACACAATATAGATAGCAAAGTTAAAAAGATTAAATCATTTTTTTACTTTATTATAAAAATCCCTTGGAAATAAAAACATTACTAACCTTTTTCACAGAGTTTTTTCTTTCACATCATGCTTTTGTTGTATCAAAAAGAAAAAAAAATCAAACCCAGAGTCACCTAGATTTTCTCCTCCTGTCCCCTAGGAGTTTATAGGTTTGTGTTTTACATTTAAATCAGCATTGGCAGTTGATAGATAGTTTTTGCCAAATGCAGAGTTCTAGGCTAGGTGGTTTCTTTTCAACATGCAATGTCTCATTGCACTCTCTCCTGGCATGATCAGTTGTGCAAAGAGTTCCTATGAATTCTCATTGAAGGTCAGGTAATAGGAGCTCACCTCGAACTTTGTAGATCTCTTGGGTTTCCTGCAGTCTGAATACAATTTACTGAGGTGGAGGCTTTCACAGCTGAGCTTCCTCATCTGTGCTCTTGTCATAGTTACGGTTTCTGCTGATGTGAAGAGACACCATGGACATGGCAACTTTTTTTTTTTTTAAATCGTGTGTGTGTGTGTGTGTGTGTGTGTGTGTGTGTGTGTGTGTGTGTGTGTTGTGTGTAGCCCTGGTGGCTGTCCTGGAACTAGCTCTGTAGACTAGGCTGGCCTTGAACTCAGAACAATCTACCTGCCTTTGCCTCTGAGTGCTGAGATTAAAGGTGTGTAGCACCACTGCCTGGCCATGGCAACTCTTACAAAGGTAAACATTTATTTGGAGCTTTCTTACAGTTTCAGAGATTTAGCCCATTATCATCATGGTGGGACATGGTGACATGCAGACAGACATGGTACTGGAGAAGGAAGTGAGAGTTCTACATCTGGATCTGTAGACAGCAGGAAGGGACAGTGACACACTGGCCATGCTTGAGCATTTGAGACCTCAAAATGCACCTCCTAGTGACACACTTCCTCCAGCAGAGCCATGCCTACTCAAACAAGGCCACACCTCCTAATAGTACCACTCCTTATGGGCCTATGGGGGCCATTTTTATTCAAACCACCATAGCCCTTGTGTCTTCTCAGAACTTTCCAGTCCACTGCTGTCATTAAGACAGGGTTTTGTGTAGCCTTGTCTTGTCAAACATACCGTTTAGTTCAGGTTGGCCTTGAGCTTCGAGCTCCTGATCCTCTTGCTCAGTAATGAACCCCCTATCCACTGCTGGAAATTATAGTCACGTGCCAGCACATATTGCTTCTGCTCTTTTTTCTTGAAGGTTGTTCCCATTGTGCCCGTGGTCTCAGCTCTCTCACAGTTCTTAGATATTCTGTTCCAGTTTTTCATTCTTTTTTTCCTCTTTGCATTTCCACTTGGGAAATTTTCTATTGGTGTATTTTCAAGGTTGGCAAGGTTGTTTAATTCCCCCATTTGTATTCAATCTACTGCACTTTCTTTGGGTGCTGGGAATTGAACCCTGGGCCTCAGACATGCTAGGCAAGCTACCACTGAGCTCTTTTTCTCAGCCCAGGTTTCAGTCTGCTAGTGAACCCACCTAAGGTGTCTTCATCTCTCTTACATGGCCTTTGGTTTCCAGCATTTCCTCTTGTCTCCTTAGGATTCCAGTCTGTGTACTTGGCTCATTCTTGTACAATGTCCATTTTTCTGCCCAAACTCTCAGCATAGTAACTAGTTATTTAAAATGTGTAGTGTAAACTTTCCCAAATCCTTACCATATAGGGCCTGGTTCTGTAGCAAGAATCTTAGAGAGTCGTATTAATAAAATCAAACCCGGGGCCAGTTATTGGGGTGAAATGCTGGATGGTCAGAGAGATAGAACAAGCCACAGCTCACCTCACCTGGCCAACTTCTCAGCTTGTCTTGTTTCCTCAGACTGGAAGCCTCTGTGTCCTCATATCTGAACGGCTCTCAGCCGAACTGTTTCTCGAAAGCCTGAAAGCTTAACCAGCCAAATGCTTCTAGTTCCTGGTCCTCACGCCTTGTATATCTTTCTGCCTTCTACCACCACTCCCTGGGATTAAAGGCTCGCTTTCTGGGATTAAAGGCGTGAGTCACCATACTTGGCTGTTTCCAGTGTGGCCTTGAACTCACAGAGATCCAGAGGGATTTCTACCTCTGGAATACTAGGATTAAAGGCATGTGTGCCACTATTTTCTGGCCTCTATATCTAGTGGCTGTTCTGTTCTCTGACCCCAGATAAGTTTATTAGGGTGCACAATATTTTGAGGAATACAATACCACCACATGGTTCTATCGCTGCTTTTGTCTCTTCAGATGCTTTGCCTTTTGGCATGTGCTATTGGAAGAGAGACATGATGTGCTGGCTAAAGGAACTGGCATACAGAACTGTAGGAGCAGGGCTAATGCTCCTTTGGCTTGCCCATTGTGTTTTTAGCTTATTGTGGCTGTTAAGTCTCGATACTTCACTTAAGAAATTATTTTTTATGTTTATGTACATGTGTCTGTGGCCAAGGAGTTCAGAGTGCTGTCAGCCCCCTGAAGCTGGAGTTCCAGGCAGTTATGAGCTGCCTGATGTGGATGCTGGGAATTGAACCCGGGTCCTCTGTAAGAACACTATGTGCTCTTAACCACTGAGCCATTTTTCCAGCCACTTCATTTTTTTAAAAGCACCTTTGCTTTCCCTAGTTCCTTAAATTAGACCTGGGAATTACTTCAGCTGTAGCACTTTATGGTCATATAGGAGCGCTGTTGGTGATAGGAGGTGACTATGTGGGTAGAGTGTCCTGAGAAGGTCCTAGGTCTTAAGAAGCATGTGGCCCTGAGCTATGGCCTTTAACAAGTACTCCCCATTCTGTTTTCCCTCTTAGTTAAGGTGCTAGGCTAGAAGGGGCTAGAATAGGATGTGTTCCCTGTAAGGTCAACTCTGATAGAGCAGAATGCTGAGGCAGCCACTGTCCCCCGGCCACCCCCTCCTGCTGGGCACATGAAGAGACTTTTCTCAAATGGATCCTGGAAGTAGATGTCATTAAACTGTGTGTGTGTGTGTGTGTGTGTGTGTGTGTGTGTGTGTGTGTGTGTGTGTAGGGGGCTAGGACTGAGCAGCAAGCTTGACCTCTCAGCTCAGCCCACACCCGTTACTTGTTTTTTTTGTTGATCCTAGCTCCTGTGGCGTACCCTCACAGTAAGCAGTATCTGTGTTCACCTGTCTGTGACCTTTGGGGTATGTTGTCCAGTGAGCTCAGTTCTCTGATGGATCTACAAAGAGCTGTTGGTTTTCAGTTTGCTTCTCTTGTTCCTTGTAAGAATGGAGTGATGGGCTGGATAGATGGTTCAGTGGTTAAGAACACTCACTGCTCTTGCAGAAGACCTGGGTTCAGTTCTCAGCATCAACATGGTGGCTGCTCACAACTGTCTGTAACTTTAGTTCTAGGGTATCTCTTCTGGCCTTTTATGTGGGCACTGCACACATATGATGCACTTACATACACAAAATGCTGATACACATAAAAATAAATCTTAACAAAATGAGTGACAACTTTTAAGGTCTTCACATTTCAGAGTGAAGCCTAAAAGTCTAGATACATCTTTTTTCTTTTCCTAGCATGTGATTTTTATATATTTTTGGTGTGTGTCTTATGTGGCATATGTAGGTGAATGTGTGTCTTAGGGTTACTATTGCTGTGATGAAACACTGTGACCAAAGCAACTTGGGGAGGAAAGGGTTTACTCAGCTTACACTTCCACATCACTGTTCATCATGGAAGGAAATCAGGGCAGGAACTCAAGCAGGGCGGGAACCTGGAGGCAGGAGCTGATGCAGAGGCCATGGAGGAGTGCTGCTTACTGGCTTGCTCCTCATGGCTTGCTCAGCCTGCTTTCTTATAGAACCCAGGACCACCAGCCCAGGGATCATATCACCCACAGTAGTCTGGGCCCTTCCCCATCAATCACTAATTAAAAAAAATGCCTTTACAGGGTTGCCTATAGCATGATTTTTTTTTTTTTTGTTTTTGTTTTTGAGATAGGGTTTCTCTGTGTAGCCTTGGCTATCTTAGAACTAACTCTGTAGACCAGGTTGGCCTCGCCTGCCTCTGCCTCTCAAGTGCTGGGATTAAAGGTGTGCACCTCCACCGCCCGGCCTCCTACAACACAATTTTATGGAGGCATTTTCTTAATTGGGATTCTCTCCTCTCAGATGACTATAGCTGTGTCAAGCTGACATCAAACTAGCAGCATAGTGAGGTCAAGTCCACTTGCCTGCGTGCTTCTGTGCAGGCCAGAGGTCAATGCTGGGTGTTTTCCTCTTTGTTCTCCATCTTTTTTGTTTATTATTTTTAAAATTTTATTTTTGTTTTATATGCATGGGTGTTTTGCCTGTATGCATGTCTGTGAACCATGTGCATGCAGTACCTGAGGAGGCCAGAAGACCATATCGGATCTCCTGGAACTGGAGTTACAGGTGGCTGTGAGCCCCTCTGTGCCTACTGGGATTTGAACCTGGAAGAGAAGCCAGTGCTCTTAACCACTGAGACATCTCTCCAATACATTTTCAGATATGGCTATGGTATCATGTGATCTGAGACAATCTATTGGTCTCACATTTCATCCATAGCCAGTGGCTGCTTTGTTTGGTTAATTCCATGGTAGCCACTGTGCTTTACATAATAGTGACTGTGGTGAGTCTTTGTTTCATGGAACTCCATGAAGGTGGCACCACTTCACAACCACACTCTAAACAGAGGGCACAGCTTAGCTGAGTTGAACAGCTTGTCCAAGGTTGCATGGCTTCTGAGGAGCTGCGCTGGGCTTCATTTGCTTCTGACCTTCTGTGATGCTGCTCCTGCAGTAAACAGGTAGCCTGAGCTTTGTGTGATTTCAGCATGCTTGGAGCATGCTATTCCAGGTTCTTCAAGCATTTAGCTCAACAGCCACTTGCGAAGTCTCCGTTGACTTTGCTTCCCTTGGTGGGAATGGATGAAGCGTGGCCCAGAGATGATAGTGTTTGGGGTTGGGATATGGTGAAGCTGGGCTTTCAATATGATTAAATGTTAAAGTTTCTAAATTTCTCTTTCCTTGGAGTTTATTTATAGGAAGGCTTTTGCTCCCCATCCATCCATCCCCCATCCATGTTTCCCCCTCCTTAATCATTCACAATTCTAGGTTGAGGACAGGGATGTAGTTAGTTGGTAGAATTCTGGCCTAGTATTCACAAAGCCCTGGGTTAGATGCCCAGCAGCATATAAAGCTGGTACCTATAATCACAAAATTCAGGAGGTGGAGGCAGGAGGATGAGAAGTTCAAGGTCATCCTTTGGTTAGATTGTTGTGGGAATTCTGGTATCCGGCATTACTAGGTAGTAAGTTTGAGATCCGCCTGGACTATTATTGATAGCCCACGTCTGTAGACCAGGCTGGCCTCGAACTTTTTTTTTCCTTTTGTATCTTGTATACACATTTAATTCCAGCACTTGGGAGGCAGAGGCAGGTGGATATCTGTGAGTTAGAAGCCAGCCTGGTCTACACAGTGAATTCCAGGACAGCCAGGGCTATATAATGAGACCCTGTCTTGGAGAGAGAAAGAGAGGGGGGAGAGGGAGGAAGAGAGGAGGGAGAGAGGAAGGAAGGGAAACTATCTTAAAACTAACCAAACTAAATTGCATGGTGGCAGCCTACTTATAGTCTAGGTTCTAGGAATTTGCATTTTGAGTGAGAGTGAGGTTGAACAAGAAAGCTTGAAGGTGAATACTGCATTAAAATGTATGAGGCAAACATGACCACTAAACTTTGGAAACCTCTCCCTGTGTGAGGGGTAGGCATAAGTGCAAGCAGGAGCTGGTCTCTGTGACTCAGAGTCAGATAAGATCTCAGAGGAGGGGGCTCTTTGGCATAGTGATACTGTGAAGCTTCTTGAGAGGTGAAAGGCTCACAGCTGAGGGGACAGGCTTATAGTGTCCAGGACGGCACCTCTACCATGGTGGCCGACTGTGTGAAGACCCAGCGACCAGGAGAGAGTGCCTCAAAGTCCACTGTGCCTCAAAGGCAGAACCAAACATTTCAAGAAATGAAGTAGGCATTTCCTGTGTTTCTCAGTTGACGGCTTCTGTTCGTAGTCATTCCCCTGCATCAGGCCATCTCTGCTGGCGGAAGTATTTACTACTGCTACTACTGTTAGTGTGTGAGTAAGTACTCACGATGTGTGTGAGCATGTGCAGTGGCTCACATCTGGAGGTCAGAGTAAACCATGTGGAGTTATTTCTCTCCTTCCACCTTTACACGGATCCCAGGGATTGAACTCAGGTCGTCAGGCTTGCCTAGGAAGCACCTACAGTCCCTGAGCTATTTCACCGTCGCAGCGGAATTATTTCTGAGGTGCAAACCTGCCTTTGATGCCTGCTGCTTCTGCCACACTCATTCTGATGGATTGTCGAGGCTCCACAGGAAAGGGGGAGATGGTGTCCACTATCCAACTGTCTACAGGGTGTGGAATAAGAATGGCAATTTCACAGGTAACCACAAGATGGAGACATTTCACAATTTATGTTTTAAGACTTTGCAGCAGGGATTTCATTCTTCTGGCCTATTAGCCCTTGTTCTAAAATTGGTTCAAGTTTTCCTTAGAGTTAGCAGTGTGATTGGAGCCCTGTGATGAGGCTCTGTGGTGGCTCCCCACCAGGAGATGAAGAATCCTTGTCTTGTGAATCCAGGAAGGAGAGATGAAAGAGTGAGCGCCCCAGGGCTAGGTGAGAACATGAGAGCTATTGTTCACAGTACCCCTTCCCCCAACTCTCCCCCCCCCACGTCCCCTCTCCACCCCCAAACCTTGCACAGTGGAGAAGATATTTACTATTCTGCTATGAATAGGACTGATCAAGACAGGCACACAGTTGTAGGGATTCTGTTAATACAGTGTGAGGAATGTGTGTGTGTGTGTGTGTGTGTGTGTGTGTGTGTGTGTTGGGGAGGGCAGAGCTGGTGTGAAGGTAGGGTGGGAGAACATTCCAAGTGGACAGAGGTTGTGATCCTGTACTGAAAACCTGAGACCCAGTCGGGCCTCTGCTTGGCTTTACTCTTTGCCCCCAGGGCTGGTTTTAATGGGAACAGTTTCACACATTCCCTTGTCCTTGGGCCACATCAGCGCTTAGGTCCCTGTCTTTATTGCAGGGTGAAGAAGAGAAGTCTCAAAGCATCTGATTGCAAAGGGCAGCAGCCACTTCTTCAAGTCAGCGTCATTTGTTCAAGGGAACAGCTCTGCAAACCCTGCGTGGCCTGAAGTAGGTCAGGCTGGAGGAAGCAGCCGGGTGTCTGTGAGAGGAGTATGCAGAGGACTCTGAAAGGAACCTTCCTTCAACTGCCTGGTTCTCTGACCCTTAAGGGCTTTTGGTTGTCCCCTCACCCTGCATCAATTATGAGCCACATTTCATTCTCCCACTCACACACCCACTCACGCACCCACTCACGCACCCACTCACGCACCCACTCACGCACTCACTCACGCACTCACTCACACACTCACTCACACACTCACTCACACACTCACTCACACACTCACACACTCACTCACTCACACACTCACTCACACACTCACTCACACACTCACTCACTCACTCACTCACTCACACACTCACTCACACACTCACTCACACACTCACTCACACACCCACTCACGCACTCACTCACACACTCACTCACATACTGAAAGCTGGCCTTTCCAGACTCCATCCTAGATGCTGGAGCCTCAGGAGAGGACCTCTCAGGATGCTTGGTACGTGCTGGGGGCATGTGAATCCTTTGAGACATATCTACTAGGTGGCGACTTCCTCTCTTCTCTGAATCGCAGTTTTCTCATATATAATAAAACAGGAATAATTTTGTGCCTAACTCTATCACTAAGCGCACCAGATTACAGTGAGCGTGAAGAAAATAGACTGTGTACACAGTGTACCCAGTCAGCATGGGGCCTGGCTATGGGAAAAAGCTTTGTCCTTTGAGCAGGTGGTGAAGGTGAATGGTGGTAGCTAAGAATGTGAACTGCCACTGTACCCTGCTTTACTTGATGGCACTGGCGTCCTAAACCCAGTGAACCTAATGGATGTCCTTCCCTAAGGTGTCCAAGACTGATTTGTGAGATGACAGTATGACAAATTGTATAAGGGCACAGGCCCTCAAGCAGCCTGGTCCAGGTTAAGTCCCAGCGGGACAGCTTCTGGCTGTAAGCTTTAAGCCGGTTACTTAGAGTCTTTGTGTTTTAACGTCCAACCTGTAAAATGACAGCAGCTTTCTGAATACAGTGGTTCTGAGTCAGTGCAAAGCACTTAGAATAGGCCCTGGTGGACTTCAGCACTCACCACCATGCTGCGGTTATTGCTGCTGTTGTCCCAGCCAACTTGTTGAAGGTTCTCTGATGATAAACTTACAGGGTGTACAGCTCCGAGACCAGTGATCTCACATCCTTGGAGGCTGTTTCTCCAACACGCTGGGGAATGTGGTAAGAACAGGGTGGGTGGGGGAGCAGAGGTAGGTAGTGGTCTGGGTGGGATTATAATGGTAAGGTTGTGGTGAGGATGAAGGTGAGGATGGTGGGTGAAGGTGAGGATGGTGGATGAAGGTGAGGATGGTGGATGAAGGTGAGGATGGTGGGATGAAGGTGAGGATGGTGGGATGAAGGTGAGGATGGTGGGATGAAGGTGAGGATGGTGGGATGAAGGTGAGGATGGTGGGATGAAGGTGAGGATGGTGGATGAAGGTGAGGATGGTGGGATGAAGGTGAGGATGGTGGGATGAAGGTGAGAATGGTGGGATGAAGGTGAGGATGGTGGGATGAAGGTGAGGATGGTGGGATGAAGGTGAGGATGGTGGGATGAAGGTGAGGATGGTGGGATGAAGGTGAGGATGGTGGGATGAAGGTGAGGATGGTGGATGAAGGTGAGGATGGTGGGATGAAGGTGAGGATGGTGGGATGAAGGTGAGGATGGTGGGATGAAGGTGAGGATGGTGGATGAAGGTGAGGATGGTGGGATGAAGGTGAGGATGGTGGATGAAGGTGAGGATGGTGGGATGAAGGTGAGGATGGTGGTGAAGGTGGCAATGGTAGGGTGAAGGTGAGGATATGGTGGGATGAAGGTGAGGATGGTGGGATGAAGGTGAGGATGGTGGATGAAGGTGGTAATGGTAGGGTGAAGGTGAGGTGGTGGGATGAAGTGCACAGAAGGATGAAATGTTGGTACAGGTGGGGTACTAGAATAACTCCAGGGTTGGAATCATTTCACTCACTATCTCAGAAGGTTCAGTTCATGGACGTTTGGCTCTGTGATGCTGGGCGCCTGGTGAGGCAACATTTTATGGTGGTAGGAGTGTGTGGAGGAGGCTGTTCCTTCAGCGCCTTGGTTTCCCAGAACCTCCCCAAACAGCACAGTCAACTAAGGATCAAGCACTTAACACATGAGCCTTTTGGGGGTGGGAACATTTTAAGTCAAAACATGAGAGGTGAAGGAGGTGGTGGGTGGCTGTTGTCTGTGATGGTGGTGCACTAATGGTCAGGTGGCTTGATGTGGTCAATGGGATGCCAGTGGGTTATTGGTGGAGGGGGGACTGGGATCTGGAGAAGGATGGGAGAGCTGTTGCTGGAGCTGTGGGGAGGCCGTGTGAGATGGGGCACTGGCAGTGTGGTGAGGCAAGATGGCCCTTCTCTCTGTTCTGGGAAGGCCATCCTTACTGTGACCAGCACCACTGGTCACCTTCAGGAGCTGAAGTGACTCAGCTCCCCAGGATCTCAGATGTCTTCTTAGAGGCCCTGGTGTGCCAGTTTCTGCTCATTGCCTAGAAACTTGTCTCATTCACTTATGGACATGCCTAAACTAAAGTAATTGATCAATCAATCAATCAACTTCCATTTTCTGTTTTCGTGTGTATGTGTATTCATGTTTGCAGGTGGATGTGTGCACCCCACCCTGTGTGTGTGTGTGTGTGTGTGTGTGTGTGTGTGTGTGTGTGCATGTGAAGGCACAAAGCTGAGGACTCATCCTTCATCTCTCTTCCACCTTACTCATTGAAGCAGTGTTTTTCAGTCAAACCCAGAGCTCACTGATATGGCTGATCTCACTAGCCAGCTCACTCTGGGAATCCCCTGTCTCCATCTTGTAAAGGTGGAATTACAGGCAGCCCACCACACCCAATCCACATTGATGTGGATTTTGGGGATCCAAACTCCAGTACTCATGACTGTATAGAAAACTTCAGCCACTGAGTTATCTCTGCAACCCTGGCACACTTCATTAAAAATTTTAGCTGTTGGTGGTGTTGGCACAGACCTTTAATCCCAGCACTTGGGAGGCAGAGGCAGGTGGATCTCTGTGAGTTCAAGGCCAGCCTGGTCTATAGAGCCAAGTTCCAGGATAGCCAAGGCAGTCACACAGAGAAATCCTGTCTCAAAAAAAAATCAAAATATTTGTTTTATGTGTATGGATATTTTGCCTGCACCTGAGTATGTGCACCATGTATGTTCCTGGTGCCCAGGGAAGGAGCTAGACCTCCTGGAACTGGAACTATGAACAGCCATGTGGGTGTTGGGAATCAAACCTGGGTCCTCTGCAAGAAGAAGCACCCTTAACTGCTGACCTGTCTCTTCAGCCCTTATGCTTTCTTTCTTCTATAGCCTCGTCTCATACTCTTTCTCCCCACTCTGAGAAACCACAGACATTTTAAAGACATTTTCCACATATTTCTTACAACACGCCTTTGATGTGGGGTCAGGTACAAGAACCTCACTTTACAGGCAACAAAATTGAGGTTCATCTTCAGGTCTCATGTTTCTTAAACCGTTTCAAAGTGGCTTCTGGTTTACAACCCTTCCTGGGGCTGGGGGAATTAATTTTTGTTGGAGACAAAGGCCGTTTTGTTACGTTTCCACCTCCTTCTCTCATGGAAGAGGGGATGCCAGAGACAGCTGTTTCTTCCCCTTTTCAGAGAGCCAGGTTGGGTGGTTTGTCCTGTATCCGATGGGTGACCTGGTTTCCTTGCTGACAAGGGTGGTGCTGGGGTGGGGGCTGAGCCACAGAACACTGGGGACACGGAGAGGGGCATGCAGTTTCCTTTTGAGTCTTTGAAGAGTCAGTACTGTTTGTACTGCCCTTGCCAGCTCAGGAACCATTTTGGAGACAGAAAGGAAAGGGAGAGAAAGAATGAAAGAGGAAAAAACAAAACAAAACCCTAAACAACACTTTTGTTATTTTTGATCACTCTTTTTTTTTGCTTCACAGTTGGTAAAGCTGAGAAAAAAAGGATCACATTTTTCTTGGTGAGAAAAGCCGCAGTTTCTTCCAGAATGCCTTTGAAGAGAGGGGCCCACCGCAGTTCCTGTCCTTGGAGATGGTGCATTGTTGGAGCATGAGCTGTGACAAAAGGCAGTCAGCCTTTGAGGCTGAGAAACGGATGAAAGGTCCACACACCGGCCATTGTCTCTAGCAAGCAGCGTCCTCAAATGCTAACTGTGCGTGTTAAACAGAACCAGAAGCTCCCAGCAGCCCTCCCCAGTCCTGTTTGCAGATGTTTTACGGATGTTTAAGCCTCAGGACTCTTCCTTTCTTCCCTCTAGTGGATGCTCCTCTTGCTGGTGCCCACTCATTAACTTGTGTTCCCATTAAGGGCCTGAGGTGGCGGTCCTCTGCTTGCAATAAACGGGCAAGCGCCATCAGGGGAGATGCTGGAGCCTCAGAAGTGGTCTCAGAAGTGGAGCAATGTCATGACGACTTTGCAAATTTAAAAACAGCACGGGAGGCAAAAATGAGGAAGCCACATGAAGTGCTGACCAAGAGTGACTTCCTTTCCTGTCCTGGGGCTCCGCGTGGGATGCAGGCTGGGGAGGAGAGAAAATTCCGAACCATGTGGTGCTGGGTTGAGATCCTCAGAGATGTGCAGGGAGGCTTTGCTTTGTGATGTCTCAGATGACTCCTGGTGTGGCCTGCTCTGTGCCCACCTGGGTTATGTTGTGGAACATCAGCTGTTAGGAAGAAGTAGCCCTGGCACCAGGGAAGGGTATCTCAGGGCAGAGTTGTGTACCCCTGGAAGTGAAGGGCACTTCAGTGCTGTGGGATGTCTTTCTGTACACTGTGAATATGTGTTGCTCTGATTGGTTGATAAATAAAGCTGCATTGGCCTATGGCAAGGCAGCTTACAGGTGGGTGGGAAATCTAAGTAGATATATGGAGAAAAGAAAGGAGAGTTGGGAGAGATGCCAGCTGCTGCCTAAAGAACAGCAGGATGCCAGCAGACCGATAATGCCACAGCCACATGGCAATACATAGATTAATAGAAATGGGTTAATTTAAGATACAAGAGCTAGCTAGGAAGAGGCCTGCCATAGACCATACAGTTTGTAAATAATATTAAGGCTCTGAGTGATTATTTTATAAGCGGCTGTGGGACCACGGGGCTGGGCAGGACTGGAGAAACTTCCAACCACACTGCAGGGTATGCAGCAGTGGACGATGTTGGAGTCCTACTCTGCTGAGGTGGGACAGGAACAGAGGCCAATGGCCCACCTAAAGCCACCAGACCTGGGTCTGGAATCAGAGCTGAGTTCCTAGCTTGTTTCACCAAAGGAAAACCACAGAGTGTTTGAGGAAAGAGGGACCTGAGTTTATGAAATTATTTGGGCATGTGATTGGGGGTGTGTGTGGTGTTGACTACAATGGATTTGTGCTCCATCCTGGCTTAGAATTTTAGAAAGTGGAGCAATTTGGTGGGTAGGTACCTTGTATTATTCACACTCCTTGGTTTAACCTATAGGTCTTGGTGTGGGAAGATGGAGCTATCTGCAGCTACTGCTTGGAAAGGAACAATAGTGACTCACATTAGTCAAGGGAGAGGAAACTCGGGCGCCCTGCCTCCCCCGTTCAGGTTATGTAGTGGTTTTCTTTTTATATAATTGGACTTCTCAGTTGATGCAGATATTGGGACATGGTTGTGGATCTTGGGGATGTCACAGTCTAGCAGGGAGCAGCTAGGTTAACTACCAAATGAAACATCTTGGAGATGTTTTCCCCTTCCCCATCATCAAAATACCTGGGACCTGGGCACTGGGAGATAAATAAGAGTTTTATAGATCAACTAGGTGGTGTTGAGTATCCCAGGAGGCAGTGGACACAGAGTAGGTCAGGATTGCAGAAATGAGGGTGTATGGAGCATTGGGGGTCCAGGGCCAAGGAGACAGGTGGCAGGGCCAGCTGGTGAACAACTGGCGAGTTTGATTGAAGAGCCTCTGTCTTTTTCTCGGAGCAGATGATTGACAAATGTTTATTGAAATAGAATATTGGATACCGAACTAATCCCCTTCTTGTGCATCCCACCTTCTTCCACCTCGTTGTTTATACCCAGGCCATAAAGAAGGGCTGTGTGTATGGTAGGATGCCGACCTCCCTGGAGAGCAGATAGCCCTGGACTTTGGCAGTCATGGAGCTGAGGGGATCCTTACTATGAATTATGCAATTCCATCACACTTCACAGGCTGTGACTCAGAAGCCACAGCGACACCAAGGACCTTTTCTCCCACTCTTCCCTCTCAGTGCCTGTAAATGTTCCCTCACACCAAACCCAAGCTGCTGCTATGGCTATTCTCAGGCAGTACACACCTTTAATCCCACCACTCAGGACACAGAGTCAAGCAGATCTCTGTGAGTTGGAGGTTAGTCTGCTCTACATAGTGAGATCCAGGTCAGCTAGGGCTATGAAGAGAGACCATGTCTTAAAAAATGACAACAACCCCCACATTGAGACACATGTCTATCATATTAAGGATCCATCAAAAATTCTATTCCCCCTTTCGTCCCCCCTCCCCCCCAGTGTTGGGGACAGAACCCAAGGCCTCTGATAGTGAGGTAAATGCTTTCCCACTAGGCTGTATCCTTAGCCAGAATGTGCCATCTGAAGTCTCACATGGGTCCTGCATCTGGCTAGAGGCAGCAGATCTTGACATCAAGCCAAAATAATCTGTGGTGGTTTGAATAGGTCTGGTCCCCATAGACTCATGTGCTTGAATGCTTGTTCCATAGGGAATGGCACTGTTAGGAGATGTGGCCTTGTTGGAGTAGGTGTGGCCTTGCTGGAGGAAGTGTGTCACAGTGGGGGTGAGCTTTGAGGTCTCATATGCTCAAGCCATGCCCAGTGTGTCACAATCTTTTGCTGCCTGTGGATTCAGATGTAGAACTCTCAGCTCCTTCTCCAGCACCATGTCTGCCTGCATGATGCAATGTCCCACCATGATGATATGGACTAAACCTCTGAAACTGTAAGCCAGGCCCAATTAAATGTTTTCCTTTATGAGAGTTTCCATGATCATTGTTTTTACAGCAATAGAAACCCTAACTAAGACAGAAGTCATTCTTGGACAGGAAAGTGGTCTGATCATAACATGGGAACAGGGCTTTGGACATGCTATTCAAAGATTGTCAGCTGAGCTACGTTTCCAGTACCTTGTGTAAGTTTTTTGGTGTGTGTGTGTGTGTGTGTGTGTGTGTGTGTGTGTGTGTATGTATATGTACACATGTGCCTGTGGGTGTACATTCACATGTATGCACCAGCCAGTAGAGGCCAGACATTGACCTCAGGTATCTTCCGTGATTGCTCTCCACCATATGTTTTGAGACAAGGATTCTCACCGAATTGAGAGTTTGCCAATTGCTTAGACTGACTGACCATAAAACTCCAGGGATCCACCTACCTCTGCCTCCCTAGTACTCAGTTTTACAGGGATGTAAAAGTACAGACCATGCCTGACCTTTACAGGGGTCACGAGGATGAGAACTCAGGTTCTCAAGATTTCATGGCAAGCACTTTACTGGTTATTTCCCCAGTCCCTTGTATAAGTTTTTTTTCAGCCTCTTCCTTGCTCATTTTCTCTGTTAACAGTAGGTGTATCTGAGATGGTGAGTACCTCCTAGGGTCTGTGTGATGCCAGCACTTTGAATTAATGGCCTAAAAGAGATTGTCGACATTTGGGTAAGAGGCAGGAATATGTTGCTGGTGCCAAGCTCTGAGAGTGTCAACGTGGGGGGGATGGTGCCTGCTTGGACTCTGCTTGTTACCTCAAGTGAATGGCATGTACAAGAGGTCCAACCTAGGTCTACACTAGGTCCACTCTAGGACGGTACTGCTGGAGTGTTTTCTAACACACAGGTCCAACATGACCTTCCTTCCTTGTGGTATGGGGCAGAGAGGTACTGTTTACCATTTTGCTGTTGTTACAGGCAGGAGGAGCAAGCTGGGATGAGAACTCTCTTCTTGCCAGCTCATTAAGGAGTGGAATGGACATCTGCAGGCCACACAGCAGAGCACGCTCTGGGTCTGTGGACCTCTGCTTCTTCTGTACATCCTCTCATGTTCTCTAGGAAGTCAGGGACAGGGGAGGCCTCAGGCAAGAGGGTGGTTTGAGCAGGTGCGGGTGTCAGAAGTTTCTGGTAAAGAGGCTGTGAACAGGTTCCCAATGTGAAGGGATGCTTGGTAGATGGAGAAGAGTGTCTCAGATGAAATAGCCACAGGGGTGCTAAATAGAACTGTGTGTTGTGACAGAGGCCAGCCTGCCATGCTGCACTCAGCTAAAGTGTCCTTGAGTGTTCAGCTTTCTCTGCTTGACTCCTTGAGTCCTCACAACTGACCTGAGAGACAAGAAGCAGTGCTGTTCCATGTTGCAGGGATGTTGAATGACCTAGCCAAGGTTCTCGGCTAATAAGTAGCCACCAAAGCCAGGATCACGTGTTAGATTCTGAAGTCGGCAGTGATGTCAAGGACGACTGCAGCAGTACAGCAGTACAGTAGTCAACAGTTACTGCATGCTTACTCTGCACTGAGCACCATGCTAAGCACCATCCTGGGTAATTATCATGACATTTGAGTCTGTGGGCTTTTACCCTCACTTCAGGAATGTGGAAACCAGAGATTGCTTAGTGGCTTGTGAGATGCAGAGTGAGGTGTAGCCAGAAGTTTTCCTGTGTCCCGCAGCTGCTCGGTCCCAAGTAAACACACAGAGGCTTATATTAATTACAAACTGTTTGGCCTATGGCTCAGGCTTATCATTAACTAGCTCTTATAACTTAAATTAATCAATTTCTGTTAATCTATGTATTGCCACGTGTCTTGTGGCTTTACCTGTGTTGCATTACATCTTGCTTCTCCAAGTGGCTTTCAGCATCTCCTCTGACTCTGCCTTCTTCTCCATGTCCCCCTGCTTGGATTCCCTGCCTGGCTGTATTCTGTTTTGCCATAGTCCATAGCAGCTTCTTTATTAACCAATGGTAGCAGCACATATTCACAGCATACAGAAAGACTGTCCCATAGCAGTGAGGGAAGCAGAATTGGAAGGAGGAAGTCTCAGACCTAGAAAGGCCTAGTATGCCACGTGCAGGACTATGAGGCAGTCACAGAGCCAACACTGTTCCCTGACAACCTCCCATTGCTATCTGGGGGCTTCTCTATCACTCCTCTTGGAGGCCAGACTACATGAGTTCCATATTTTTTTCCTATCAAGGGGCAGGAGTTGTGCCATCTGCTTGTTTCGGCCTCTCCAGTAGCTGCTGTGGGGTTCTGTTCACACTGCAGGCTACTGATGATGACAGCAAGGATTGGCAAAATCGATCTCACTGCTCAGAGTTCCCTGGGATTCCTTGGACCTGCCGAGCACCCTTTCTTCACTGCGTTTTATCTTTCCCTGGGCATGTGTGCTTTACCTAACTCTCCCTCGATTCCCTTGGTCTCCGGAAACAGGCATCACTGTTGTGATGGTCAGTGTCTACTTGATTTGGCCGTGGAGTCTCCAGGTATTTGGTCAGGCTGTGTTCCTCATGTGTCTGCAAGGGTGATTAATTTATATTATATTAATATTGTAACAGAGGGAAGGAGATTGCCCACCACAGTGTGAGCAAGCCTCCTCCAATCAGCTGAAGACTTGAATAGGACACAAAGACAAGACTCCTCAGGTAAGAACGGTTCTCTACCTGTCTGCTGCTGGAGTGGGCCTTACCATCAGCTCTTCTGGGCCTTGAGCCTGCCAGCTCACACTGTAGGTTTGGCCTTTGCCAGCTTTCATAATTGCAGGAAACACTGTTTGTAAGAAATTGCTCTTCAGTTGGCAGACTGCTTGCCTGCTGTGCACGAAGCCCCAGGTTTGATTCCCAGCACCCCATAAACTGGGTATGGTGGTGCTGTAATCTCCACAATTGGGAAGTAGAGGCAGGAGAATCAGCAGTCTGAGGTCATCTTCAGCTATAAGCAGGGTTGAAGCCAGCCTGTACTATGGGAAACCCCATCTCAAAAAAAAAAAAATGTCCTGTACCATTTCTATTTCTCTGGAGAGCTCAAGGAATGTCTGTCTACACATTTGCTCAAGCAGAACCCGAGGAATCACAGTGATCACCCCACACCAAACCAATCACCAACGTCCTGCTGATGTCACTTCCTGTAGTGCTCTCAGGCCAATCCACTCCTCATCGTACCCGCTGCCGCCACGGGCCCATGGCTATCTCTGGGCAACATATCCGTGAACTGGCCTCTGATCAAGTTTTTCCCTCTCCTCACACAGTGTCCACAAACACCCAAATTTTTTTTTTTGCAAAGGTACATTTCACCCTTTCAGTCATCTCTTCAAATGCCTTCAGTGGGTTTCCCTGAGTTTCAGAGTTTTGGAGGTGCAGCCTGTGCCCCATGCCCTTGGGTTGGGGGCTTAGTGGCCTTGACGTTCTGGACCTTGGGATGGTACCTACCTCTCTCTGTCCACTGCTCTTGGGGTTACTTATGCTCACGGCCAGCTGTCGCCTGAAGGATGGTGAGCATGTTCACTCTGTCTCCACGTTCTCTAGGATGTGTGGTAGGTGGACCTTGTCTTTGAGAAATGCTCTGCCATGTGCTTGGAGACGTGGCTTGCCGTTTCCCTGTGTCTCCTGGGGCCCTCAAGCCATTTCTTCAGTCTCCTTATTCTATTCTTGTCCCTGTCAAGTGGGGCCACCTCTGTTGTGTGTTTCTTACCGAACACCTTTGTGCTCTGAGGTGGCAGAACCATGTCACATGTGGTAACCCTAAGGGAGGTGCTGGTTCTGAGTTGTTAGGAAGGCTTCCTCTCGTATAGGTTTAGAACTACTTAGGACAGCAGGACACCTTAAGGTGCTGGGTGGGTTGATCGAAACAAGAACTTGGCAACAAGAATACAAAGCTTGAGGCTATGAAAGATTTAAAACTTACTCAACAAGAAGCTTCAAGCTGTGTTCTGGGGATTCCTCAGAGTTCCATGGAGTGTCCTGAAGGACCCAACACGGGGAGAAGAGGGAACACTGGTGGAACTCAGAAGCCCTGGCCTACTTGAGCATTTGTTACTTTATATAATGGAACTGATCTGCAATTCCATTTTTAAACATTTGGTACATGGTCACATACAGCCCAGGCTGGTCTTGAACTTGTAACACAGCTGAGGATAAGCTTGAATTTCTGATCTTCCCACTCTTACCTCCCGAGTGCTCGAATTATGGGTATGTACCACTACATCTGGCTTCTGCAGTGCAGGGGATTGAGCCCAGGACTCCATGCATGCTAGGTGAGCACTCTACCAACCAAGCCACATGCCCAGCCCCTCTGAAGCATCACTTGGAGAATTCTCATGCTCAAATATTTGAAAGCCATTCAGACTTTCTTCAACTGAATTCTCCTCTCTTCTTTTATGTCAAAGGCAACCTCAGCCTAAGAGGTGGAAAGTTGTGCCCAAAGTCAGTGGTGGCAGACATGGGACTTGAGCTCAACTCATGTGCTAAGTCTTTTCTTTTTTTTCCAGTGTAAGCAAATACAAAGCCATTTATGCTACCATTTTTGCAAGTGTATAAGGCATCATGCTTATGCATGGCTTGTGAAACATTTCTTTTAATTGCATGCCCCAGCCATGAGTTTTATTTGCTATGAAAAGTGTTTGGAATTTTTATGATTTGGAGTTTAAAAATCATTATTATTTTTATAACTTAAGAAGCACAAGGTAAATTGAACAGGCCTATGAAGATGTTGAGGTTTTTTTTCTTCCCCATATACAGAGAATTGAACCCCTGAAGAAAATGTCCTAATGGGGTTAATAAAGGCCAGCATTCCTCAGAGAACCGGGAAATTAATCTGCCGGTTCAAACCTCAGAGGGGTTAATGGAAAGTGTAAAGCAACGGTTGTGCATATTGAAGTGTCTATAAATAGCTCAAAGTCCTGAACTGCCTCCCGAAGCTGCTGTAGCTTCCTTATTAACTCCGGCAGCTGTGTGCCATGCTAGGATGAGACTTGAATTCATTCCAGTTCATCCAGAAGACCCCTGCAGCACCTCTCAGCCTTGACCAAAGAGAGGGGTGCAGGGGCAGACAGCAGGCTGCCTGGTTATGAGTGATGGGCAAGGTCCTCTTACAGTGAGTGGTGAGGTGCATGCATGTGTACGTGTGTGTGTGTGTGTGTGTGTGTGTGTGTGTGTGTGTGCATGTTCATACGGAAGTCAGAGGGAAACTTGAAGCACTATTTATCTTGTTTGATGCAAATTCTTCACAGGCCTGGAACTTGCCAAAGAGGCTAGGCTCACTTGCCAGCCAGTCCCAGGGATCCACCTGTGTCAGTCTCTCCAGCAACAAGATTTTAAGTGTGTGCTATTTTGCCTCCTACCACCCCATTTAAGAGTATGGATTCTGGGGGACCCCATGATTGTAAGGCAATAAAGCACTTCACTAGCAAAGTCATCTCCCCGATCACACAATCTTCACATTTTCTTGATAACAGGATTTTGTGGAACAGGGCACGGGAGACTTACAAGCCTTAGATACCGACAGCTTCCAGTCCCCGTCTTTTCATGTGAGCTGTCCTCTGAAGGCCCAGAGAGGGAGGTACCTTGAATGGGACCATGGCTCCAAAGAGGGTGTGGGCTGTCCTCACTAATCTGATGGCTCCCTTCCCCCTTCCTCTATGTTTCTGAGGCTGCCTGTCCTACCTGTCTCTCCTGCTGGCTTGTGATCCCCTAGATAGCAGGGACTGTCCCATTTGATTTTAAACCCAGTGCCTGGCAAGGGTCTAGCTATAGTGTAGGTGCTCAGAAAACTCTTGTGAGTAGACTGACTGAATGAAAGAGCTTTCTTAGGAGAAATTGTCCAAATTTTCCTATAGAGAGGACAGGAGAGGTCATAGGAAGAAGATTTTTTTTTTGAGTCAGGGTGTCACTATGTAGACTAGGATGACCTTGAACTCACAGGGATCTGCTGACCTCTGCCCCTCAAGTGCTAGGATTAAAGGTATGTGCCACCACCCTTGGTGGGAAGAAGTTTTGAAGAGAAACCAAGAGACAGTGGCGCCTTCCATGTCTGTAAAGACCATGTCTCCTGTGAACTTGTGAGGAACATTGTGAGCTAGTTATACCTTATTTGATGAGTGAGGACACAGAGGCCCTGGGAGACTCAACACTGGATACAGGCATGTCTGCTCAGAGGCCAGCACTGAACCTCTGTGTGCTTTACCAAAGCCCCATTCTTTATGTGAGGGCAGCTTTCCTGTTTGGCTGCCTTGGGAAAGACTGGCAGGGACAGAGAGTGGACACCAAGGCCAGGTGTTCTGAGAAAGAAAACTGGAGTTATCATCTGTTCGGTGGTGTCCTTTGACGTGTCCTTCACCGTCAGTCCCCTCCTTGGTCCCCAGCCACCTTGCCATACTGCTCTTGCCATGGCTCCCACTGCCTAGATGAGGCAGTCAGTCCTCTGGCTCCATCATCATGGTGGTAGCCTACGGTACTGGGAGTGAGCCTAGGCCCTCACTCCCCTAAGTCTCAACTCCATGCACTGCCCCAGGGAACTTCTGCCCAGAGAACAACAAAGCAGGTCTAAAAGCAGAAGTGAAGGCCTCTGAGGTGCAGGGCAACTGGGTCCTACGTACAGGTAGACACACAGTCTCTGGCCAATGGCTGTGCCTGAGCTGGGGCTGCTGAGGAAGCTCTGGTGGGCAGGTCTGAGGGGGTAAGAGGGAGGGCAGAGATGGGAAAAGTACCACGGAGACCAGGAAGCCTGCAAAAATAGGGAAGGATGGAAGAGGAGATATGGAAGAGGAGAAAGAGAGAGAGAAAGACAGAGAGAGAGAGAGAGAGAGAGAGACAGAGAGACAGAGAGAGACAGAGAGAGAGACAGAGACAGAGAGACAGAGACAGAGAGACAGACAGAGAGACAGAGATAGAGAGACAAAGAAAGAGAGGTAGAGACAGAGGCAGACAGAGAAAGACAGAGACAAAGACACACACACACACACACAAACACACACACATACATATACAAGTGGGCACGTGCACTTGCATACACACACAGAGGCACTAGCCAAGTGGATGTGGAGAGACAGAACATAGACCTCATCCCAGGAAGTGTTTTTAAGATTCAGAGTGTCAAGAGATGTTATTTTTGTATTTGTGACATTTTGGGTTGCAGCTACTTACAATTTAAAAGGACAAAAAAGAAAATCCTCAATCAACCCAACTCAGTCCTTATGACGGGGGAAAGACACAACGTTGAGCTGCTAACCGCTACGTTTTGAGGGTCACAGAGACCATCCTTAGAGTATTAGAAAGGCCACACTCACAGTTCAGGGTCCTTAGTCCTCTGCGTTGATGTCATTCTGGAGGACAGGTGGTGAGGGAGGGCCAGGAGTATGTAGCTGAAACACGGACGGGGTAAAGACAGCATCACCAGAAGGCAAGTCCTGGGACAGGAAGGCAGCAGCACTCTTCCCTAGGGCTAGGTCACCTGCCAGGGCTGGACTCCCTGTGGGTGGCAGGTGTCTGTGGAGCCTGAGCCCTGAGGTCTGGCTCATCTCTTCGCTCAAGGTTTTGATTGATCTCAGGTTTAATTTTGCCTTCTAGGCATTTCTGACAAAGCTCCGAGCAGGAAAACAATATTATTTTTCTTTTTCTCTTCATGAAAAAGAGGGTAGGACCTTGCAATCATTCTCCTTTGTGACAGAGGATAAATTGAGATGTCTGTGGGCAGGAAGGAATAAAAGATGATTGTAGCTAGGAGGAGCTTGGTAGGGCCTGAAGATTGACTGCCCGTCATTGCTGCCTCAGAGAAGCAACACCCCTGTACTGGCTAGTTTTTGTTACTTTGACGTAAAGCAGAATCAGCTGGGAAGCAGGAACCTCACTTGAGGAATTGCCTCCACTGGATTGGCCTGTGTGCATGTCTGTGGGGTATTTTCATGATTAATGTTTGATGTGGGAGGGCCCAGCCCACTGTGGGCGGTGCCATCCCTAGGCAGGTAGTCTTAGGTTCTGTAAGAAAGTAGGCTGAGCAAGCAATGGGGACCAAGCCAGTAGGCAGCGTCCTTCTTCCAGGTTCCTGCCTTGATTTCTCTCAGTGATGGGAAATTACCACCCCTATAGGTTGGTTTTGGTCAGTGTTTTATCACAGCAGCAGAAAGTAAGGAGAACAGAAAGAAACTATTAACAGAGTGAGTGGGGTGTTGCTGTGATGGACCTGGCCATGTAGCTTTTAGATTTTGGACTACGTAGTGAGATGGAAGTGGATGATTTTGTAGCTTTGGGCTGGGGAATCCATTGAGTGCTCGGAGCTCAATGAGCTGCCGTGGGAACTTGTCAGTTAATACTGAGAGCAGTGAAAATGATGGCGGCCTGGTTTGGGAAGTTTCAGAGGGAAGTGTGAGTGTCCCTTAAAGACCCTATCTGGGCTATTCATGTGATATTTTGAACGAAGAATCTGTGATTTGGGCTGGAGAGATGGCTCAGTGGTTCAGAGCACTGGCTGCATTTCCAGAGATCCCCAGTTCAATTCCCAGCAACCATATGGTAGCTCACAACCATGTATAATGGGATCTGGTGCCCTCTTCTGTCACGCAGGCATACATGCAAATAGAGCACTCATATACATAAATAATCTGTGATTTTTTGGCCAGCTTGGACTGATAACATGATCAGCTGTGATTAAAGAGAGACCAGCATCATTGAAATGAAGTCTTTTGGGAATTATTCACTCAGGTCATCATACAGAAGCTGTGGTCTAGAGAGGAGGCTTAGGCTGCCTCTCAACTTGGTAGCCAAGCTTGGTAATGTGTAAGAGTCGCAGACATGGTACTGGTTTCGAAGGTATGAAGGAGTTATGTATATAGCAGCCGAGGCTTGGCACCATTTGGCAGGGATGGTGTTCCCGTAGAGAGTCCAGGAGGCCGCTGGTGAAGCTACAGCCCCAGCTGCAGTGGAGACCCCAGCATACTGGAGATGCAAGCTGGTGGGGTGACCACTAAAGACAGTGGTGGGTGTCGGGTGGAGCCAGTCAGAGCCTAGGTGACAAACTGTGTGTGTTGCTGATAGCAGAGCCAGAGTGATGGGGGCTACCCAAACCTTTTGGAGCGTAGACGATCATAAGTGAGTCAAGGTCTCAGACACCGAGCTATTTACACTACTGAGATGGGAAATTTAACACTGTAGTGTATTAGTCAGGGTTCTCTCTAGAGTCACAGAATATATGGAATGAATCTATATCTATATATCTACATCTATCTACATCTATCTATCTATCTATCTATCTGTCTGTCTGTCTATCTATCTATCTATCTATCTATCTATCTATCTATCTATCTATCTATCTATCTATCGTTTATTGGAATGATGTACAGGCTGCAGTCCAACAGTGGCTAGTTGTGAAGATAAAGTCCAAGAATCTAGTCGCTGCGTAGCCCCACGAGGCTGGGTATCTCAGCTGATCTTCTGAAGAAGTAGGCTCCAATGCCAGAGAAGGAATGGCCATACTGACAAGGCCAGGGCAAGCAGATGAAGAGGAATGAACCCTTCCTTCTTCCACTGTCCTTGTATAGGCTTCCAGCAGAAGGTGTGGCCCGAATGAAAGGTGTGCTCTCCAGCCTCCAGGTCTTGACCAAAGGCATGTTGTCTTCTTGCCTCAAGATCTGGATCACAAGTGTGCCCTTCATTTCTGGATTATATTTCAGTCCAGATATAGTCAAGTTGACAACCAAGAATAGCCATCACAAGTAGTCAGAATAGAATAGATGAAATGATTTCTGTTCTCCAAGTTCCTTACACTGTCAGCAAATTAGGAGCTGGATAGGGTTGCCCATTACCCACCTATCCTGGAAGAGACGCTACCTGAGGGAGCAAAGCTCCCAGGGCCAGGGCTGACTAGCTTTACAGCAGGCTTCCAGTGTAGCAGCTGAAAGCAGAGAGGCAGCATGCCTGCCTGTCTGCTTCTCACAATCTCTTCTCTCTACCTCCTGGCTTCTTTTGCACGAGAGTCTGCTCTTCGGGCTCAGAAACACCCATCTTCTATTATCCATCATCCTACAGGATGAATCCACAGTCAGGAGCAGAGCAATGGGGGATTTGGTGCTTTCCTATGATTCAAAGGTGACAACTCAGTGCTACCCACAGGGCTGTCCTATGCATTCTGTTTCAGTGGGTCACGTGATTGTCCACATTTTACGGAGGAGAAAAAGAGGCTCTGAGGGATTCAGCGTCTTCCTCAAGGTCACACTGTAAGTAGCAATCAGATGACAACCTCCAAGCTCAAGCTTTCCATCTGCCCTTAAACTGCTGGCGACGTAGCTTGCTGCTTCCAGCAGGCTGTGATGGGCTTGTCCCATGGAGTATGCAGAACCCTGTGCTGCTCGGCGTCTGGACCCAGGTTCCTGAATCTGTAGCTGTGCTTCTCGCTCTTTGTTCAAACAGGATCTCAGCTTGTTATAGATGCAGACCCTGGCAACCCCAATGGCTACATCAGAATCTGCACTTTAATTATTTTTTGGTCATGTATCTCTGAGGGTGCACGTGTGTGCACACATTCAAAGGTCACAGGACACACTTAGCTGTCATTCCTCAGGTTCCATTCGCCTTGTAGTTTTGAGACAGGGTCTCTTCCTGACTGAGAACTTGCCAAGTAGGCTAGGCTGGCTGCTCAGGGGGCCCCAGGGATCTGCCTGTCGCCCTCTTCACATAGGATAGGCTAAGCATGTACCACTATGCCTGGCTTTTAAAATGATGGTTCTGGGAACCAAACTCAGCTCCTCATGCTTCAAAGCAAACACTTTACCAGCTCAGAATGTGCATTTTGACTCCTTCCTTCTTTTTTCCTTCCTTCTTTCCTTCCTTCCTTCCTTCCTTCCTTCCTTCCTTCCTTCCTTCCTTCCTTCCTTCTTCTGTGTTGGGGAATCAAACCTTGGGCCTCATGCAGGCCAGGCAAGACTTCTACCACTGAGCTGTAGACTGTGCATTTTAACAAGATCTTTCTGTGGTCGGAATGCATCTAAAAATCCAAGAGCTTCTATAGAGGAGTCCTTCCGAAAGGAAAGGCTTGAGGATGCTAGCTGTGAGGTGTCGGGGGCAGATGACACAGCAAAATGCTCCATGCTAGTATTTCCTCAGGGTCAGAAATGGAATTTTCTCTGCAAGGATGGACAGAGCCAAACCTACCCCTGGTATTTATTCCCAGGGCAATGAATACTTGAAGTAGCTCACAGAAATGCTTTTAGCAACTCCTGGAGTCAGTGGATGTGACAGTATGTGAACGCTAGATGGCAGTGGATGGACATCAGAAGAAAGTTTGCTAGGCAGTGGGTGCTGCTGCTGTCTAGGGTGTGGAGCAGGTGGGGTGGGAGGCAGCTGAGCACAGTTGGGTCATGAAGAGACGGTTGGGATGATATGAAAGCAACTGAGATATCACCAGCAAGTCCAGCAAGTCTTGGAAGGATGTTTATGTGGAATGAGAGATTTGGCATTTGTAATTTTGGCTTCTTCTTTTCCTTCCTTCCTTCCTTCCTTCCTTCCTTCCTTCCTTCCTTCCTTCCTTCCTTCCTTCCTTCCTTCCTTCTTCCTTTTTTCTTTTTGCTGGAGAGGTGTTAACAGCTGGGAACAGTGAAGCTGCAGAGAATTAAGTGTGGGTAAGAATTCTCGATCCACTTGGTTCTGCCCCCGGAGGCCAGAGGAGGCAGCAGATAGTCTGCAGCACTGGTTAATCAGAGCCAGGCTGCAGGAAGGAGAAAATCCTTTCCCACCATGCACCAGGCCCTTGGGCTGTGCCTGCAGACCTCTCTGATACTGATAACTGGTGCCTTTTGCCCCTGAGAGACTAGCGGGAGAGTTTTCAGCATGTAGTTGCCTCCCATGTCCACCCGTTAGCCTCACCAGACTGTGAAAAGAATACACAGGTTTTCTTTGGTTCCTAAGAGTCTCCATTCTTCATTCTCCTTGGGCACCCAGTGATAGCCATGTTAGAGGGGCTGGAGTTTGCCTGTGGACTGGAGGGACTTGACTTCTAACAAAAGGCAAAGGAAAGAGTCATCAACCTCAGAATTGTGGTGTCATCTTATAATACCTGGTCTCTCTACTTTAAAAGATTTATTTTTATTTTATGTGTGTGGCCGGTTTGCCTGCCTGTGTGTGTAGTGCCCACATGCAGTACCCATTGAGGCCAGAAGAGGGCCCTTGGAACTGGAGTTACAGATGGATGGGAGCTGCCATGTGGATGCTGGGAATCAAACTCAGGTATTCTTAATTGCTACACCATCTTTCCAGCCCACCAAACCTGGCCTCTTTATCTAATGGTGCTTGGTTCAATCAGCTCTATTTGGCCAGTGGAGATAAGAGTTTGAGAATTTATTTGGGAACCCATTTTAAAAACAGCTATTTCCTGCCTATTTTGATGGCAGTACTGTCTGAAATAACCTGAGGTTGTGGCAGATGGGTAGGGGCACTGTTTTTAGAGACTTCAGCATTTAAGTTTTGATCTGATTTTTTTTTCTCCCAAGTGACTATCTGTCTTTAATTTAGCCTGGCTATATTGCTGATGCTGCAGAAGTCTGCAGGCCTATGGGCAGTAGGGTTGTGGGTTGGAGGATGGGGTGTGAGCATGTCTTAGCTAGCTCCTGTTGAAGGCCCAGAGAGATCCGGTGTGGTCGTTTAGCAAAGCCGAGGTGAGCAGGCTCCCACCAGGTGCTGTGCAGAGACTGAGGATACAAGGAATGTGAAGTGTAAGGATCAGTGTGTTGCTCCTCCCCCTCCACTCCTCCCTCCCTCTCCCTTTCTCTCCCCCATCCTTTCTTCTTTCTTTCCCCTTTCTCTTAAACCCTCTTCCCCTTTCCTTCCTTTCTTCCCCTTCTACCTTTTTAATTTTCAAAATTATTTGGTTTTATTGAGAAAGGTTTCACGTAGCCCGGACTGGCCTCAACATGCTGTGTAGCTGAAGGTAACCTTGACTTTCTGATTCTCTCGTCTCTGCCTCCTCTGTGCTGGGGTTACAGGTGTGGGCATGATATCCTGTTGATATGGTCCAAGGATGGAACTCTGATGCATGCTAGGCGGGCACTCTTCCAGCTGGGCTACAACCTCAGCCTCTCCTGAACCTTTAAAAAGTTCTGATGCTGTTTTAAGTCCCTATGGGGATCTTGCACGCACCAGGTGAAGATGAATAAGCAGGAATGTGGGGACTCCAAGGACACATTTGATCACTTTTGTCCTTCCCCAAAGGTCTCAACACAAGACAAGTACTTTTAGACTTCAAGAAGAAAGTTTGTATTTTATTATAGTAACTTGCCTTGCATTCTGAGAGAGAAAACCAAACTAGTTAAAGTTTTTTTTAAAGTTCTTCCCTGACTCCCCCCCCCCCCCCCCCCCCGCTCCCCCCAGGAAATATACCTCTGTCACAGAAAAGCTCAAAAACACTTTCAGGAAGGTGCTGTTCAAATACAACCTAGTCATAATACATAGTGGGATGCCCCAATTTGCCACGTTCTGGGTTTTTGCTCTTCTGTCAGGGTTTTGTAGCTAGAAAGAAATGGTGAATTATGTAAGTGAAGATGTTACCATGTTTTCTGGAACAGTGCAGGAAAACAGGCACACACTGATAGGCAATAGTATGAAAATCCCATGCAAATTAGCCCCCATTCTTCCTCAAGGGGCCAAGGTGGGCAAAGGCTGCAGTCACTCCTTCCTTCTCTGCTGACCTACTGAAAGAGTTAGAGGCCTGACATCAGGCACCTGAAGTTTGCATATAATTGGGCTTCCGGGCCTCTAAAATCTTACATTTTCTTCGCAAACACAGGCATCTGCTGCTAATTAAAGTATCAGGGTATAATTATACCCTTTCTTATTAGTAGATATAGAATCTGACAGTTGCTTAGCTACAAAATAAGCAAGTACAGATTGCGTTCTGCGCCCTTCACAGGCCAGGGAGACAGAACAACACAATTTTCAGAGGCTGCATGTAAACGAGTCTTGTTGCCCAAAAGATGCAAAGTTCTGAGTTATGATCAGTAGATTTGCCTTTGAACAGATGTTCGTCCCCATCTCAGCTCTGTGATTCGAGTGTTAGTAGCTTGTATTTGTTTCCATTGCTCTGCAACCTCACCCCTGCACTGCATCCTGAACACCGGAACAGAAAATGGTTCTTTCCAACCCACACACAGTTCAAGCTGTGGCCTCACATGGCAGGCTAGGAGGAGAGGGCTTTCTCAGGGCATTCTGGAATCAGGCGGGAATTATGTGGCACAGTAGGGCCTTGTTGGGCCTGGCTTGGCTTTCGAGTGTGTCAAAGACCCACTATGGGCTCAGTGGTCTTGATTCCATGTCCTTTTGACACAGTCTCCTTTCCTGCTCAGAATGGTCCTCCTACAGCTCCATCAGAGTCCTCTCTGCCAACTATCAGTTCTAGAAGTACAAGGGACCAGGTCTTTTCTGGATGTTTGGCCTATTTCCAGCATACAGCATGGTACAGAGCTGTAGGAAGCTGCTTAAAGCTAGCAACTGGGGAAAAATAATGATTTTAATATATGTATTTTATTATTTTGTTTGAGAATTTCATACATGAGTTTAGATCCACTTTCCCCTCATCCCTCCTCCAACTCTTCTTGTGTCCCCCACCCCACTCCCTTGCAAATTCATCTTTTCAAATTATTAGTGTTACCAATCTGGGAAATGTTGGTATTTCAACCTCAATATTGGCTATTCATTTCTCAGAATATTATACACTAGGTGAAGACTTGGTCCTTTTATTATTATGATTACTGTAATTATTGTGTATATAAATACACCCTGCTAAGTTTATTTAATGTTGTTCATATGTGTATATGTTTAGGGCTGACCACTTGGACTGGAGAACCTAACAAGGGGTTTTTCCCTGGAAAAGACTGATTCTCCTCTTAGCAGCCATTAATTGCCCAAGGCTCTTTATCTAGGGGTGGGGCTGTGCTGGCTCGTTTTCTGTCAACTTGATACAAGCTAGGGTCACTTGGGAAGAAAGAATCTCAATTGAGAAAATGTCTCCATCCGATTGTCTGGTAAGCAAGTCTGTGTGGCATTTGCTTTATTAATGATTGATAGGGGAGGGTCAAGCCCACTCTGGGTGGTGCCAACCCTGGGCAGGTGGTTCTAGGGTACATAAGAAAGCAGGCTGAGCAAGCCATGGGGAGCAAGCCAGTAAGTGACATTCCTCCAAGGCTTCTACTTCAGGTTCCCGCCTCGAGTTCTTGCCCTGCTTTTCCTTCATGAAGGACGGTAAGTCGTAAGATAAGACAAACCCCTTTCTTTCCAAGTTGCATTTGGTCACAGCCTTTATCACGTCCATGGTGGCACACCAGCTTGTATTGTCATTGTGCAGGTCTTGTTTAGGTGATGATGTTGTTAAGATTTCATGGGTTCTTCTCCGCCGTGTCCACAGAAGACATCCTGCTCTTACGATCTTTCTTCCCCTCTTCATAATGTTCCCTGAGCCTCAGGTGTGGAGGCTGTTTGTAGATGTGTGTCAGTTGGAGATGATGGTCAGTTGTTCTTTGCATTTTGGCTAGTTTTGGAATGAAATGGGTCCTTGATGCTCTAACATGCAGCTTGCCTTGGTGGAAGTTGATATTGCAGTCCCAATACTGGATATTCATGTCTCAGAATATTATACATTGGCTAGATGAAGACTTGGCAAACTGTAGCTGCTGGGATAAATCCTGCCTGCCAACCTGGTTTTATGTGGCACAGGAGCTAAGAACAGGCTTTACAGTTTTGAATGGTTGGGGAAAAAATCAAAAGAATAATATTTCATGACATGTAAAAGCTATATGAAACTCATACGTGGTATTCATAAATAAAGTTTTATTGAAACAGCTATTCTTATTAATTTATATATTGCCCATGGGCTGCAGTAGAATTGGGGGGTAGCATAGGAGACCTCTTAGCTTGTGAAGTCTGTAATATTTAAGATCTGCCTCTGGATCAGGAAGATCATTGTCCAGGGTTAGCCTTTAAGCCTGGGGGTTGTGGATGGAGGAAGAGGTAAGATTTTGGGGAGAATGAGGGACAGGTTGGCCAGAAGAAGAGACTGGCAGGAAGTCTACAGAGCTTCTTCATTCCTGATGGATGTGCCAGCCTCAGAAGCCCACTTTCATAAAACTCTGATTGGTGCCAGCAAAGAATGAAGCCATGATCCTTTCTCAGTTCCTGCGCTACTTTGACTCAAAGAATGGTGTCTGTTGTTTCTTACTCGCTGTAAATCGTTGGTCTAAAACAGTCTCTCTTTGTTGGACATGAAGTTTGCTTCCCAGACAGTGTTTGGGTAGTAAATCTGTGTGTGTGAGTGAGCATGAGTTGCAGTTTGTTTTGGAAAGCAGCTATCTCCCATCTTTAGCTGTCCAGCCACACGCAGCAGCAGCTGCCCAGCATCCTCGCCTCCCAGGCCGGGTTGGGCCCCACCCTCTGGAAGCCGTCAGCTTCCTGTCTCTAATTCCTCACCAGGATGGAGCCCTTTCCTTCCAGTGAAGTGCCTTTGTGATTAAGCCTGAAAGGACGCAATCAGCCCAGTTAAAGCCTTGATAATCCACTTGATCCATCCCAGTTAT
Organism: Peromyscus eremicus; assembly: GCF_949786415.1. Taxonomy (NCBI): domain Eukaryota; kingdom Metazoa; phylum Chordata; class Mammalia; order Rodentia; family Cricetidae; genus Peromyscus; species Peromyscus eremicus. Next base: position 107,328,101 of record NC_081422.1, on the reverse strand, counting down.
CGGTCCAAATCCCAGAAGGCCTCTTCTAGACTGGAGCTTCATTTCTTTGGGGTTTGCAGGAGCATCCCCTGAGCCTATAACATCACCTCATTCTTCTATTATCCATCTAAATTCTGAATTAGAGTCTAATTTCCTCTAAACTGTACTCTTTGGACTGGCTGAAGCCTCTGGCTTCTTGGAGGACACACACACACACACACACACACACACACACACACTGCCTAGTATTCTCTGATGGTGTATTCAAGGGGCTAGGCTTTGCTTTGTGAGTGACAGTGAGTGATTAGCACTGTTTACCCTCTGTAGAACTGAGCTTTGAGAATTATAAGCAATATGAAGGTTCTCATGGCCTTTCAAGGGTCAGCTAAGTGGGGCTCCCTGTGGGATTGTTAGTCAGTTACCTGGCCTGAAGGGTTTGTTTATTTATTTATTTATTTATTTATTTATTTATTTATTTATTTATTTATTTATTTTTAAGATCTCATGTCTGTGGGTGTTTTGTCTGTGTGTATGTCTGTGCACCACTTGTATGCAGTACCTGAGAAGGCCAGAAGAGAACATCAGATCCCTTGGGACTGGTGTTGCAGACTGTTATGACCTGCCAAATAGGTGCTGGGGATTGAACATGGATTCTCTGCAGAGCAGCAGCCAGTGCTCTTAACTGACGAGCCATCTCCAGCTCGTGAAGAGTTTATTTTTAAAGAACTGTGGGAAATGGTTTATGGAAGAAAAATACAAGTTTTTCTTCTAAAACAATACTTAGCATTTGTTGCATCTCTTTCATGCTAGAATGCTTCTCAAGCTGTTCTGCATATTTTCTCTTATCTTTACCGGACATACTGTATGTGCATTTACAGAGGAGAAAATCATGACCTAGATAGGAGGAATGGTTGCCACAGAGTGTGCAGATAGGAAAGGATGTGAATAGCAGTAAAATCCACATAGGCGTGGCTGCAGAGTCTGCGTGGATGTCCTTGTATTGCACCTACCGTTTGGGATGATGCCAGCCAGTTCAAACTCTAAGGACACACAGAATTCTGTTTTGTTTTTAAACTTTCTTTTTATTTATTCTTTGTGTCTTTCACATGATGCATCTTGATCCCATTCATTTCTTGTCTCTTTGTATCCACCCTCTGCCCTTGCAACCCCCTCCCCCAGTAAAACAAAATAAAATTTAAAGAAAAAAAGAAAAAAAAAGAGGAAAAAAGGAAAAATCTCATCATGGAAGCTGTAGTATGACACACTGAGTCATGCAGTAAACCTTTTTGTCCATATAGCTTTACATATAAGTGTTCGTTGCAAAGAGTCATTGGTCTGGTTTGAGGCCAATGGTTTCTACTACACTACTGATGGTGGGCCCTCACTGGGAATCCTCTTGGATGTCCTGTTGTTGCTCTGTGTCATGGAGATCTACCACTTTGGGTCTGCAGGATTGGCTCCTTCTTCTGCTCCAGCAGATCATAGATGGGATGGATGTTGGAGTGGGCCAACTCATAACCCTGGTTCTGGGCCTGGTTAGTTACAGGGTTGGTCATCCTGCCAACTCTCTCCCATCCTCACCACCAGGGTGAGCTCTCCTGCATTGTCCTGGCTAGTTCACCCCTTGCTGCAGTGAGCAAGGGGTGGGGCCAGTTCTCCTGCTTTCATGCCCTCAGGTTGGCTCTCCTATACCTGGGCCATTAGGGCCAGCTCTACTGTGTTGCCCAGGCGAGGTGCAGGGCTACTCTTCTGAGTGCTGCAGCTGGTGAGGGGCAGGGACAGCTCTCCTGCTCTTAGGACCTCAGGGCAGGCGATAGAGGGAGGGCATCTCTCCCCTGCCCACACCACCATATGGTAGACGAGGGGCGGGGTCAGATCCCACACACTCACATTCTTGGGGTCAGTTTACCTGTTGGGGAGGGGTGCCCCCAGTCAGTAGGGTCAGCTCTATTGTGTTGCCCAGGTAAGGTGTAGGACCCTCTCAGAGAGAATTCTTGAAAGAACCAAAATATAAGGAAGTTAACAAATGTGACTGCTGCATGTGTGGACTCAGCTGACATGTGATTGATTATTCACCAGGTACAGGGACCTCATAGCCTCCTGTTTCCCTCCCTCCCATCTCCCTTCCCCTTCCTTCCTTCCTTCCTTCCTTCCTTCCTTCCTTCCTTCCTTCCTTCCTTCCTTCTTTCCTTCCTTCCTTCCTTCCTTCTTTCCTTCTTTCCTTCCTTAATTCTTTTCTCTTTTTGGTGTTTTGAAATGGAGTCTCACATAATTCAGGGTGGCCTTGACTTTGCTTGAAACTTTGAACTCCTGACCTTCCTGCCTCTACCTCCCAAATACTGAGATCATGGGTGTGTCTCATTGCGTCTGGCTTCATCTTACATTTTTGAGAAAGGACTGTCTTTTTGTAAGCCAGGCTGGCTTGGAACTCATCACCCTCCTGTGCTGGCCTTCAAAACGCTGAGATTACAGGTATGTGCTACCAAGTCTGGTTGTCTCATATTTTATTCAGCTAAAGGTTTTCATCCTCTTCCTTGTTAGACATTAAAACATAATTGTAAAAGCAGGATTACATTTTTTTAGTTAAAACTTATTCATTGTTTTTTATATGTTGTTTGATAAATTCAAAATCCCAAAGATATATATATATATATATAAAGAAATATGTAAAGAAAACTATATAAAGGAAGTAGGGTAGCTACAACCCCAGGGAGACTTCCCAAAGGCATCTTTCTGGGTCTATGCTGATATAGTTGATTGCAAATGCGACCCCAGTTTCTTCCTGAGATCACACCTTGCTGTTCTGTGACTCTGCAGCCTCTGCTCTGAAGAGTTAGGGTTTGTTTCTCTATCTCTTGATGTAGGCTGGTCTTCGGACAGACTATGGTTGGTGGAATGTGGCAGCCGTAACCAAGCGCCAGTTCTGAGCCCAGATGTCACGTGCTTCCTTTCTTTCCCTCTGAAACAGGCTGCTCTACCAGCATGCAAACAAGCCCAGACTCAGCTTGGCGGATGAGAGACCGTGTGGAGCAGAGCATCCAAGCCAGTGTGAAGGCTGTGAGGACCAAGGATATTGGATGTGTATAATGAGCATTAGGAGGCCAGGGTGAGCAAAGGAGACAGTGGTGGCGAATTAACCGGAGAGGTGGTTGGGACCCTCGTCAACTGCAATGGGAATTTCACGTGTAGAATAGCAATATTTGAATATATAAGCAATTTACCAAATAGATACAGGTCTGAAGGACCAACCGGGGCTTGAGAAGGTGGTTGTTGTTCTTAGCAGATGAGAAGGGCAGCAGCTGCTTGGCAAGAAAACTTGTCTGGAGCTTGAATCTTAAGAAGAACAAATCCCATATTGCTCAGTGACAGGCCTAGCCAACAATGAACAGAGTTAGGGAAGGCTAAGTGAACAAGCCTTGGAAACCATCTAGCCCGATTCCTGCTGTTTTCTTCTTGGATTTGGGATTCTCAGTGCACCGATTAGTTCTTGTATTGATCAAGAACTTCTGACACATCCATGGAGGGTTCACCCACAGTCAAATGGTGATTATCTGCAAGAAAATGAAAACTAATGAGTCTCTGAGACTGGTGTGGAAGAAAACATGTCTACTCAACAGTACTTCTTCCCTTTTCCCCAGCACAGTGAAAGTCATTTCTAACATTGTTAGACTTCACTAATATGAAGGTATCTGCAGTGCTATAGAAAGAACTCACCAGCTTTTGGTGCACAACATCCTAAAACATGTTGGCTTGTGACTGTAGCCCAGCATAGCGGTCATTTTCCCGATATGAGGTGGCTTGAACATCCTCAGCTGGGCTTGACGTCACCTGTGGGCAGCTTGTGCCTTGTGAGTAGTCTAGCATGGTCTCACTCACATGGGCTAGTGGTTGGCAGGCTGGTGGCCTAGATGCCTTACTTCTTCCCCACAGTCATGTATCGTCCAGGCGGCTAGCTGTGACTCTTTCTATCTGGTTCCTTGTACAGGAAGAGGGCAAGCCCTCTCTCCTCTTCTTATGTCACACTTATTGTCAATGCTCCATTAACCAAACAGGTCCCAAGGTCAGTCCAGATGAAGAAACAGAAACACTCCATTTCCTCCCTGCTCTATCTCTGTTTATTTATTATTATTATTATTATTATTATTATTATTATTATTATTATTATTTACTTAAACACCACTGCTAAGAGAATCATTTCTTTAGTTTTGGAGTGGAGGGCTGAACCCAGGGCCTCATGGTTACTAGAAAAGTACTGGGCCATTGAGCTACACTCCCATTCCAAGAGAATAGTTTCATTTTAAAAAGTATTTCATTAGGTAGGAAGGTTCTGGTAATTCATGTGGCTAAGGCTGACATAAAGCTTTAGGACTTTATCTGTATGTATTATATACCACAGAAATCATAGGAAGACATTTTCAGAAATCTTCTCGGACAGTATGATGACAAGTGACGATTACTTGGAAGTTGACAAATAATTTTCCTATGCTTTTTACATTTTTAGCGGTGTTGTGCTAGTTGGATCCATATTTATATTTCATCCACAGACAATCCATGTGCAGCAAAGTTGAGGTCCCTCTCGGAAGTTGGAAAGAGAATACGATGCCAGGGAAGCTCTAGGCAGTTCCTGATGAAGACAGGCCGTCTAGTTCTAGTCTGTTGTCCGGTAGATAAAAACTTGGGGAAGTCCTTTGAACTTTTCCGGCTTTAAATTTTTTTAATAAAATATTTACTTGGTTACATTTAGCATGTGTGTGTGTGTGTGTGTGTGTGTGTGTGTGTGTGTGTGTGTGTGTATGTGTGTGTTTCTGTATGGTGAGTTCTGGTACCTGTAGAGGCACCCACTGATGACCTCTGTAGGGACTTTCATGTGACCTCAAATGGCTTTGCACTTACACTGCCATCAGTATGTGGTGGTTTGAAAGAAAATGGCCCCCAGAGGAAGTGGCACTATGAGGAGATGTGGCCTTGTTGGAATAGGTGTGGCTTTGTTGGAGGAAGTGTGTCACTGTGAGGGCGAGCTTTGAGGTCTTATATATGCTCAAGCCACACCCAGCAAGACTATTTGCTTCCTACTGCCTGTGGATGTAGAATTCTCATCCTTCACACCGCCATGTCCCACCATGATGATAATGGACTAGACCTCTGAACTTTAAGTCACTCCAATTAAATGTTCTCCTTTATAAGAGGTGCTGTGGTTATGGTGTCTCTTCACAGCAACAGAAACCCCAACTAAGACATAGTCCATCTGCCAGTCACAGAGAACAGCTCCTCATCTTGGGGTTGCTCTGCCACCTTCTGAACCAGTTCATACCTTCCTATCTGCACCAGTCCTGAGGTCCTGAACCAGTTCATACCTTCCTATCTGCACCAGTCCTGAGGTTCTGAACCAGTTCATACCTTCCTATCTGCACCAAGACCACTGGATCAGAGTGACCAGTGTCACATGAGGTGGGGCATGGTCCCCTCAGGCTTTCTGTGACCACAGGTACTTAAGTCATGGTAGTGGCGGCAGTGGGGAATGAAGACTCTCAGAGGCTCAGAAGGTTGCAGAAATGGTTTCATGGTATTAGATGTGGTGAAGTGTGTGGGGTGGGGAATGGAGATGGGGTATTCTAGCTAAAGACTCCAAGTCCAATTTTGAAACATACCATGAGCAAGCCCTGCTTTTGGTCAGGATGAAAGACCGCCTCCTGCGACTCCCTCAAGTTAGAATGAGCTTCACATGGCACTGAGGATGAAGTCTAACGTAACCAAGGCTGGCCTCAAACCCATTATGGAGTATAGCCTGTTCCTCAACTCCTGCTCATCCTGCCTCCATCTCCAAAGTGCTACGATTATAGGCATGAGTCACCACACTTGGTTAGCTATCAATATTTTGTCTCTATAGTCCCGATGCAAGATTCTTGACTGGGGTCCCAGACTGACTCCACTTTTGAGTCATAGTGAGGCAGATGCTATGATGCAGGGAGGTTTTGTCACCCAATACCTGAGGTATAGCAGGGCTTCTTTCCTGCCTTGGTCTTGTTTCAGTTTTCTCATAGGTGTCGACAGACTCATTGACATTGAAGTAGATGAGCATGTAGGCAGTAGAAATGGAGAGTAGGGACAGAGCTGAGAGATATTTAGGGTTAAAATGACGGACTGGAAGAGGGGTGCAGAGGGTAGGTCCTGGATTGGTGCCCAGCTTTGGCTTGAGTGATGAGCTGGTTGTGATGAGGAAAGATGGTCACTACAACTTTAAGCAGCTATCAATGACTATTGATATCTTGATATATTGATTCCTCACAAACAATCACTGAGGGACACTGAAGTGGTCTTTGATAGGACCTACAGAGAAACCTGGGAGAGCTAAGTGTTCACAAACTTCTCAGATTTTGTTGCTCCCAAATATTACCTCAAAATACCACAATTATTCTCCCAGCCTGGGCTGTTGCTCCCAAGACATTGAGAGGTCAGTGATGTGAAGAACAAGTTAATCTTCGTTGGAATGATTCTCTTCCACAGAGATCTGATTGCTGCTGTCTCCTTTGGTCAGCTTGGCTTTGGTCTAATAGTGCATTGCTCTGTGACACTTGCTCGTCTCTGATGGTCTCCGTTGGGGGTTGGGTGAAGCCTTCCAGGGTTCAGGAGTAGGCCTGTGTGCTGAGCCTAAAAACCCAAATCCAACCCTCAGCAGCCTACTTAGATAGCCAGCAGCAGAAAGAAATCCTGTTTCTAGGTGCCCAAGGGCAGCCGAGAGGTCATTTCTGCTTAGGTAGGACAGGGTAGGAGGCCCAGCATCCTTATTCCTCATGATCGTAGAGATGCCTTGAGCTGTACATTTGAGAGATGGCTGCTGGTCCATGTCAGGAGACAGGTTCTTAGTGCTAAAAGAATACATTTGGGACCTGGCAAATGCTGAGAGAGAGGGAGGGAGGGAAAGAGAGCTGGAGGGAGGGATACAGAGCCAGCGATAGACAGGTCCCCATAAACTCCCCTTCCTCCATATAAGGCGATTACTGACAAGAACTGAGTTATTTTTAGATAAATACATTTTTTAGAGCATCTTTTTAAAGTGCCTTAATATTTTAGTTGAATTGCTTTTGAAAGACATAGTTTTAAAATGCATAATATGATTTCTACCCTTTTAAAGCAGAATACTCTAAAATCAATTTATCCTTAAAAGACACTTTTGGCTGTATTGAGAGAAATCCCAAGCATAAATGAAAAGCCAGAACATCATACAATAAACCCCATGAACCAACAAACACCCACAACAATCCACAGACAACCTTGTTTCATCTGTGCCCCCATTTCCCTCCATTCTAGGCTATGGAAATTTACCTCAGTTCTGTGGACCCAAGGCGGCCGTTGTGAATGTCTTCACACACACATGCAGTGCCTGCTCCTTTTCAATACATTCCTTGCAGCTGCTTCCTTAACTTCACCAAGACTTTCCCTAGTTCACCGCCTGTAACCTAGTCTAGAAAGCTGCAATTCTGTGTTAGCTGAGAGCACATGGAACTGAGACTTTCTGTGATGGTTAATCTTGAGTGTCAACTTGACTAGATTTAGAGTCACCCAGGAGACACACCTTCGAGTGTGTCTGGAGGGCTTTTTCAGAGAAGTTCAACTGAGGAACTAAGGTGGGAAGATCCACTCTGAATGTGGGTGGCACCCTCCCATGGGCTGGAGTCCTGGACTGAATAAAAAGGTGAAAATGAGGGGCTGAGAAGGTGGCTCAGTGGGTAAAGAGTTTGCTGTGCAAGAAAGAGAACCTGAGTTCAAATTCCAAGTACCTTGGAATCAGACACAGCAGTGTGCATCTATAACTCCAGCCCTGGTGGAGACGATAAACCTCAGGGGTTTGCTGGCTAGGCACTCATGCAGAAATGGCAAGCTACAGATTTAGCGTGAGACCCGGTCTCAAAAAGTAAGGTGGAAAGTGATAAAGAACACACCTAACTAACACCAACCTCTGGCCACCACATGTGCATACAAGGGCGAGTACTCCTGTGCACACCCCTACCCACATGCCTAGAGATAAAGAAAAAGCCAGTTGAGCACCAGCATTCATGTTCTTGGCTTCGGGTGACGTATGACCAGCTGCCTCATGCTCCCATTGCCACATTTCACCCTCTGTGATGGACTGTATCCTCACATGTGAGCCAGAAGAAACCTCACACGTGAGCCAGAAGAGACCTACCGTATCCTCACACCAGGAGCCAGAAGGAACTGTCACAGCAGTGAGAAAAGAGATGAATATAATTTCCTACCTTGATCTTAATACTGGGTTTGTCTGGGCCATTTATAATTGTTTCTGGAAGACTAAAATTTAGGATTTTTCATCTCTCAAAGGTGGGGGTATTTATTGTATTATACTGTAGTAGTGTTTCATTCTCTTAAAAAATAAAGCCATCATTCACAGATGCAAATAAATGAAAACGCACTCATTTTTTGAGGAAGATTCTGAGACATAAATGAGGGATTCTGAGTATACTGTATACATCATTTGTTGGATGATGAGGTTCTGTTTGTTCACAGCTTCTCTGTGAACAAACAGAACCATCTCTGTGCACCATCTCTGTGCCTTTGCTCAAGAGTGGTTCTGAGACGTTATATTCAGTTTTGGACCAAGTGGCTCCAGACAGTTTCTGCATTTATAACTAATAGAGGAACTGTAGGTTGTTGGGACAACCAGACAAACCTGCCTGGTATTGTGACCAGCCAGTATGTGTGACATTGTGTCTGTAAGCCACCTTTTTCAGAGAAGTGAGTAGCCTCCTGTGCTGGCAAACTTTCTGGGTCTTTAGTGGCAGGCTCTGAGGATGAAGATGTGGATAAGGTGTATAGACCCAGGATCACAGTGGAGGGTTCAGTGAGTGAGACCATAAAGACCAAGAGAAGAATTTCACGGTCCTTCAAAAATGGGGCTTTGGAGTCAACAGGGGCTACCCCTACTTTCCAGGATCTTCTAGCACTTTCCAGCATTCTCTGGAATGGGCATGGAGAGCAAAAATTCTGTAGACATTTTAACTATCTAAACTTAAATGGAAGCAAGTAGGCTATGGAGACTGGTTGACTCTCCTCTCCTTTCTGACCATTGAGAATCTGCCTTCAGCATTTCCCTTTCTTCTTTTCCTTCCTTTTGAACCTTTGGTGACAATATGTCTTTCAAGGGAGTGCCATCAATCCTAACACTCAAACTTCACTTCTCTTGGGGGAGCAAAACCACATTGAGAACTAGGTGTGTGGTCACCACATCTGTAATCCCAGCGCTATGTTTGTGAAGAGGGGTTTGGGAGTGATGACTGAGGCAGGAGAGTCTCTAGTTCCTAGATAGCCTTGCCCTCACAGTGAGACTACCTCAAATAAAGCCAAATTGTCAAAGGTGGGGGCTCCTGGTTATGGTGGTATTTTATTTGTACTGAAATGTGATTTTAATTGTATGTTAATAAATAAAGTTGCCCAGGGGTCAGAGCTATTAGAGCCATAACAAGAGCGTGGCGGTGGTGGTGCACGCCTTTAATCCCAGCACTTGGTAGACAGAGCTAGGTAGATCTCTGTGTGTAAAAAGATACAGCCAGCATTGGAGACACACGCCTTTAATCTCAATCTCAACTATAGAAGACCTGGAAGTCTTTACAGACAGGCAGTGACAAGGCATGGGTTTACAACCAATGAGAAGGCAGAACCGAAAGTCTTTATAAAGACAAACACACAGGAAGTAGCTCCCTTTTTCGGAGAGCTCTCTTGGCTGAAGCAGGAAGGGTAAGGCTCTTAGTTCTGACCTCTTGGCTTTCTTCTCTGAATCGGCTCTGTGTTTCTTATTTAATAAGACGGTTGGTTACATCTACACATGGTTCCATGTTGTGGGATGTTGGCAGGGCTAGAATGGTGTATGTGTAAGAGTGAGCAAGTGTTTCTGTGTTTGTGGGCATGCACACAACAGCCTTGTTTAAGAAGGATGAGTAACACTTTGCCTTTGGTACCCACAGACTTTGGGCTCTGGGCTGTCTGAGGACAGTACCCAATACAGATGGTTTTGTGAACACAGGCAGAGGCCCAAGGTCAAGTTTCTGGAGCTATTTAATTTATAGCAGCTCCATGCTCTATAGATTTAGAAGAACATCATCAGCTAAAGCCCAGCCTGTTCTATCTCAAACACCACTGATTCAGCAAATAGAGAGACAAGAGTGACAGGTCTTGCTTGGCTGTTATCTTAAAAATGACCAATGCCTATTGTAATCATATATAACATGATGGTTCTCTCCCACCTGTCAGTTCCCAAACAACCACTCAGAGGCTGAATATTACTTATAAATGCTTAGCCAGTAGCTCAGGCTTGTTATTTGTTAGCTCTTACTTTTAAACTAACCCTTATTTTCTTATCTGCGCTTTGCCATGTGGTTCACGGCTTGTTACCTCATTTTCTATACATCTTGCTTCCTCAGTGGCTGGCTGGCTTCTGCCCCAACTCCACTCTTCTCCCTGTATCTCCATTTGGCTTTCCTGTCCAGCCTTATTCTACCCGGCTATAGTCAAAACAGCTTTATTTATCAACCAATGAGAGCAACACACATATTCACAGCATACAGAAGGATCCTCCAACAGCATTTCCCACTTTCTGTCTAATTAAAATACTCCTCTGTCAAGCCACATACCCCAAGGTCATTGGCTGAGTGAATTCCCACAACAGCCTATGTCACTGCAGCTTTCTGTACATTTAACTAGAACATTTCTCACCTATATTTTTTCTCCTGTGTAGATGTTTGCATCAACTCCACCTCAGCAGGTTAAAATAACATCCTTTACAGTAAGGCAATACTGCTGTTTTACATTCTACCCACTCATGTGGTCTGAGGACCCTTTCTTTCAAGGAATTGGAAATATATTTCATACTTAGGATGTTTTTTCTTCACTTTTTAAAAAAAGATTTCTATTTATTTATTATGTATACAGAAGAGGGTGCCAGATCTCATTACAGATGGTTGTGAGCCACCATGTGGGTGCTGGGAATTGAACTCAGAACCTCTGGAAGAGCAGTTGGTGCTCTTAACCTCTGAGCCATCTCTCTCTAGCCCCTTAAATTTTATTTTATATGCATTGGTGTTTTGCCATGGGTGTTGGGTCCTCTGGAACTGGAGTCACAGACGGCTCTAAGCTGCCATGTGGTTGCTGGGAGTAGACCCCTGGTCCTTTGGAAGAGCAGTCAGTGCTCTTAACCACTGAGCCATCTCTCCAGCTTCCCTTCTCTTGACTTTAAGAAGAAAAATCCCATGCATACAGAGTTAAAAGGATACAGATGGAAATCTGATAAAATGCTGAGAAAACAGATATGGATTCAGACATGTTATCTGTCTAAACAAAACACTCCCAGTTACAGACCCAAGCATGTAATTGATTCTTAACTATTAATGGTCTGCTGTGGTAGTTTGAATGAGAATGTCCCCCATTGGCTCATATACACGGATGCTTGGTTCCCCTGCTGGTGGAACTATTTGGGGAGCATTAGGGGGTGTGGCCTTGTTGAAGTGCATCACTGGGGGCGGGCTTTGAGGTTTCAAAAGACGTGTCTTTCTCAGTATGTTCTTTGCCTACTACTTATGGATCAAGATGTGAGCTCCTGCTGTACCATGCCTTTGCTCTGCAATCATGGACTTTAACCCTCTGAGACCATAAGCCCTAAGTAAACACTTTCTAAGTTGCCTTGGTTATGGTGTTCTGTCATAGCAATAAAAAAGTAACTAATGCACCTACAAAAGTTTGTGTTTGTCTCCCGTTTTCTTAGTTAATTTGGCATACCTCTCACCCATTAAGAAAATCTTGACCCTAGTCTTAGATAGGGGTGTGGCTCAGTGGTGTAGCACCTGCCTAGCATGTGTGAAATCCTGAGTTCAGTCCTCAGCAACCTCCAACCCCAATTCTTGATCTAAACAATTAGGCACCAGTCACAATTGTCAAGACACTTAATGCAGGTCACTTTGGTCCTAAGTCTGACTTATTCAAGGTTTCTTATCCTTAACTAAGTTTGGTAAGCATGGTTTCCAAGTACCTCAGATAATGGTCAACAATTATGGGCCGACATTATGGTTTTATCTCTTCCTGAATGTAGAACTTAAGTCTTTCATCTGATCATATACCAGTCATTGACCAGCCCTGTGCTGTTGACACCTGGAGGACTAGGTGAGTGTGAGTGGTGAGTGGGTACAGATGTAGCCATCTTCTGTGAGATCAATTCAGCATTGTAGGTCACTTTCTGAAAGTTGAAGGGCATGATGCAAACACTATCCATTCCACAAATTCATCCATCATGCATCATCCATCATCTTCCCACGCATCCATCCATCATTCACCATCCATCATCTTCCCACACATCCATCCATCATCCACCATCCATCATCTTCCCACACATACACCCATCACCCATCATCCTCCCACACATCCATAATCCACCATCTACCTACACATCCATCCGTCATCCATCATCCACCATCCTCCCACATATCCATCCATCATTCATCATCCACCTACACATCCATCCATCATCCATCATCCACCTACACATCTGTCCATCATTAATTATCCATCATCTACCTACATATCCATCCATCATCCACCATCCACCTACACATCCTTCCATCATTAATTATCCATCATCTACCTACACATCCATCCATCATCCATCATCCACCATCCTCCCACACATCCATCCATCATTCATCATCCACCTACACATCCATCCATCATCCATCATCCATCATCCACCATCCACCATCCACCTACACATCCAACCATCATTCACCATCCTCCCACACATCTATCATCCTCCCACACATCCATCCATCCATTATCCATCATCCTCCCACACAGCTATCCATCATTTATCATTTACCCACGCATCCATCCATCATCCATCATCTACCATCTACCTACAAATCCATCCATCATTCACACATCCATACATCAAGCTACACATCCATCCATCATCCACCCACACATCCATCCATCAGCTATCTATCTACCTATTCATCCATTCTTTATCCCTACATTATACATTAATCCACTCACTTTCCATCTATCCATTCTTCATATATCCATCCATCCATCCATCCATCCATCCATCCATCCTTCATCCATCCATTCATCTACACACCCACCCATCCAACAGCCTAAGAATATTGAAAAAAAAATCCCTTATTTTAAGCAGATTGCTGGAGGCTTGGAGAGTCTGGTGGCTTAGGAAGGAGGATGCCATTTAAATGAAAAGACATTGAATAAATATTAGAAATTCTTTATAGAAGCTTAATTTATATACAGTAAAAGGAACACATGAAGTGTGTGTCTTGGTAACTCTTTACAACTGTGTGACTACCAGGCTGAAAAAGGTGCAGAAAATTTCTATCACCTAAGAAAATATCCTAGCTCACCTACACCCCCTTCTATACACCCTGTCTGGAGTTAACCACCGTTCTGACTTGTCTACATAAATCAGTTTTGCCCGACTGTGTGCTTCCAAGGGCACTGGCCTCTGTCACTCAAACTCTTGTCTGTGAGAGTTGTTTTTATGTTTCCATGTCACTGGTGTGTCCTGTTTCATTGGCCTGATTTATTGAGGAGCATTATTCTGTTGTGTGGGCTACAGTTGTTCCATCTTGTCTTCTGTTAATGGACATCCCAGTTGTTTCTAGCTCTGGACTATTTTGCACAAAGCTGCTGGAACATTCAAGTCTTTTGATGTATACACTTTTTTGTTGCCGTTTTCTTGAGACATAATCTTGCTGTCATAGCCATGGGTGGCCTGGAACTCACTATGTAGCCTAGGTTGTGAGTCCTCTCCCCACTCACCCTGCCTCAGCTTCCTCTGTGCTAGCATTAGAGGTGTGTACCAGTACCACTGGCTTTAGTGTGAATTTAATTTAGGACAATAAAGAGAGTCAACATATTTCCAGTTATTTGGTGTGGTGAGAAATGAAGAGCAATCCAAGGCTGATAGGATTTTGAGATTGGCTAAATGTGAACCTTCTGAGCTGCCATATCTCATATGGATAGGCATATCCTCTGAGGCTCAGCAGAGGAATGGGTTAACTCTGCCAGGTGCTAGGTGCCACCTCCAGCTTGTTCATAGGTCGGTTTCTTCCAGGAGGGGAGGCTCCTAATAAACTCTACTGGCTAGTTTCTGTCAACTTGGCACAAATTAGAGTCACCCGAGAAGAGGGAACCTCAGCAGAGGAATTGCCTCCATTAGATTGGCCTGTGGGCATGTCTGTGAGGCATTTTCTTGATTGATGATTGATGTGAGAGGGCCCCAGCCACTGTGGGTGGTGCCACCCCTGGGTAGGTGGTACTGTGTTATGTAAGAAAGCAGGCTGAGCAAGCCATGAGGAGCAAGCCAGTAAGCAGTGTTCCTCGGTGGCTTCTGCTTCAGTTCTTTCCTCCAGCTTCCCGCCTTGAGTTTCTGTCCTGACTTCTCTCAGCGATTGACTGGGACATGTAAGCCAAAGAAATCTTTCCTCCCCAAGTTGGTTTTGGTCAGTGTTTTATCACAGCAATAGAGAAAGCTAACCAGGATGTGGACCTCACTGTCACTGGGGAACCAGAGACCCTTCTGTGAGGCCCTCATCTATGGAGGAGACAGGACAGCTTGCCTGCACGTAGGGGATCCCGGATCTTTCTGTTGAACTGAATCAAGCATCTGAGTAATGGAGAAGGCAGAAGAGACACGCCGCCCAGTACCCAGTTGTCAGAGTTTCCAGTCAGCAGATCTTTGGTACCCAGAACTCTCATCTCTTTGGTTCAGTGTATGTAGCGACATGCAAGGCCAGTGTCTTGTGACAGGCAGTTTAATCTTACCTGCCTGCTGTGAGCTACACTCGCCATCCTGGAGAATTGCAAAGTGGAAATTGTCTCTTAACCCTGGTAAACAGGAAGAAGGAGGAAGGGCCCTGACAAAATATTACAACTTAATTGTATTTCTCAGCTGGGCTCAGGAACCTGCTTCCTCCTCAGGCGAAGGCTGTTTACCAACTCTCACAGCCCCACAATAATTATTTCCTTAACCCATGACGGGCTAGCACCTTCACTTGGGATAGGCTACACCATGGGGAAGCTGAGTAAGGCCTTTCAGGTGCTCAGGAGGGGACCCCTGCCTTCTTGGCTCTGGCTTTCGGCTGTGGGGGTGGCAGCAGGGTGGGCCACCCCTCTAGAAGAGGGGTGGGGGAAGGGATGAGACAAGCCTTTCTGCTGGCCTGGTTTTCTGGTCACAGGTGTTTGTGCCTCTAAATAAATGTGCAGTGTCAGGACTTAGCAGCCCATCAGCTGAGACTTATAATGAGGGCTGAGCAGGGAAATACGATCCGTCCTCTCTGGGCACTTGTCATTATGTTGGATGAACCCGAATTCAGGCCTAATTACGAAGCTGGGAGAAGGGAGTTTGGATGTGGGAGAGACAGGGGGGAGGCTGCCTGTCAGGGGACCCGTGAGTGTTCTGCTGCTTTGGTTGGAGAGATGTCTCTGTGCTTCCTGGACAGGTGTTAAGAACAATGCATTTTGAGTATGCCTTCTGAACGAGCATCCGGAGGTAAGAGCAGGATCAACAGTGAGCCACAAGGCTCCCAAAGGCTCACCTGTCATCTCACCTGGGTGTCATTCCATTGAGCATTTTTCTGATCACCTATTTGTTTATTCATTGCTCTCACACAAGTGAAGCAGAGCCCCAAGTCCTCACTGCAGTGGGTTGAGTAGCCGCTCTCCCACATTTCTGTCCTTCCCTGAGCCTCAGACTGTGACCTTACTTAGAAGGATGTAAATGTGTACATGTGGTCATATTGGGCTGGGGGAGCCCTTCATCCAATGTGACTAGTGTCCTTTGAACAAGAGGAGGAGGTAGGTGTGGTGATGCCTGCCTATAACCCTGGTATTTGTGAGGTCCATGCAGAGGATCTCAAGCTCAAGGCCAGCCTGGGCTACACATCAAGTCCTCATCTCAAAGAACAAGAAAGAAGTAGAGGAGACACAGAGGCGTGTACACATGAAGGAAATGTAACCACGTGGCAGCAGGGACAGAGATTGAGGCAGGGCATCCACATGCCAAGGAGCACGAAGGGTGGCAGTCATGAGGAGATGGGGGAGGAGCCCGAGGTGGATCCTCCAGAAGGGACTTACTCAGCCAACACCTTGCTAGTGGACTGTGAAAGAATACATTTCTCTTGTTCACACCGCCCAGTTTATAACACTGTCCCAGCACCCCCCCCCCCACTCCCCATGACTTCAAGTGCCAATTCCTTCCCATTCCTCGTTTATTACCAGCCCTTCCTCAACTCAGCCTGGCCTCTTGAGGGCTGGTCATGCATGTTGAACATGCTTGGTCCTCAGGGATCTTGCCCTTGCTGACTTCTTGCCTAGAATATTCTCTCTCAGAGGGTCCCACGACTGGTCCCTGTATTTTCCTTAGGTTTCTGCTCAAATGTCACCTCTTCAGAGAGAACTGCTGTAGACAGATACCAGAAATAACCTCTTCACAAGGGGTGAATATAGTTAGTATATTATATGTGTGTATGAAAATGTCACAACAAATACCAGTAGCTCTTGTAACTGTTATATGCTAATACAATGGAGAAAAAAAGGAAAACTACCTTTTGTTTTTGTCACTCTCTACCCCTTTATTGTACTTAATTACTTGGAACTCACCATCATCAGTGTGTATGTATGAGTATTTTCCTAGCTTCTCCAACCAGCTTGGAAGCGCCAGGCAGGTAGGGGCCAGTAACTGCAGAATCCACAGCATATATTAATAGTAAGTGTTTATCGCCAATGTTACACCGTGCCGGGCAAGCAAATGTCAAGCCCGTTCCTAGACTCTCCATTCTTATAACGCTTGCCACGGATATGAAGAGCTCCGAGGGAGGAGAGAAGGGGTCACACAGTTTCAGGGACCAATATGAATTTCTTGAACAAGTGGTGCTTGAGATTTGACTGTGGAGCTGGACTTGACCAAGTGGAGAGTGAGCAAAGATCTTGTGGTGGAAGGCAGGGTGGGATGTCCGAGAGAGTGGAGAAGGTGAATGTGGCTGGGAGTCTGAAAGCCAGGGCGGGATGACTATAGTGAGATCCTGGTTCTTATTCTGAGAGAGATGAGGCACTGAAGGAGTTAAACATGAAGCGCAGCAGGATGGCGTGGCATGATTTGCCTTGTGTTCTGTGAAGGAAACTCTGGCTATGTTGTGGTGGATTCTTTGGGAGTGACCAGCCAATGAGGAGAGCTGCTTGGCTGTCGGAAGTGGCCAGGTCCCAGAGGACAGGACTTGCGATGGATTGCAGTTAGTGTGTGCTGTTGTGTCAAGACACCGGACAGGAGCCACTTCAGAAAGACCCACCTGCCTCTGCCTTCTGAGTACTGGCTTTAGAGGTGCGTGCCAACAGGGCCAGCCCACTTTCTCCTTTTTATTCATTCTAGGACCCTAGACCATGGGGTGATGTGACCACACTGAAGATGGATTTTTCTGTCTTCAGTTAAGCCTTTCTGGAAATATTCTCAAAGGTATTTCCAAGATGATTCTAAATTCTGCCCAGTTGACACCAAGACGACAAGCAAGGGGGAGATGCGATGCTGTCCCCGCCAATGGCTCTGTGTTTCTAACATGTGCAGTGGAACGGATCAAGACACTATCTCCAGAATAAAGGGATGCCAGAGGAACCACGTGTGTTTGGACATGTATGTAAGAGTGTGTCTCTATGTGGGCACTGTAATAGCCATTACAGTTTCTGCAAAATTACTGTTAGGCCATGCCAACCAGCTTCAGTGGACCTTAGTAGTCTCTGAAGAAGGCATCAATCCTGGGGAGGCTTGTGCCCCTGTAGTCGACTGGTAGGTTGGTGTTTCCTTTGAACCATAGGTTTTGTGTTTGTGCCTTGGGCATTCCCTCCTAGTCCAGTTCTGGACTTGGACATGGGACTTGCTTTGGCTAATGGCTTGCTGGTAAGCACAAAGCAGATGAGGCTGAGCAAGTGTGTGTGTGTTGAAGTTTCTCTTGAGATCCACCCTCAGAAGGCAGCAGCTCTACAGGAAAGGAGTTCAGGTCAATCCCTGACATGGCAAATGCCGTGGAGACGTACTCCCGGGAGATGAGAGGTTATGGTTTAGACATAAAGTATTCTATACAGACTTATGCCTTTGAACTCTCGGGTTTAGCTGATCGTGCTGTTTGGGAGGTTTTGGACCCCATGGGAAATGGGACTTAGCTGGAGGAAGTGAGTCATTGAGGTGTACAGCTCAGCTTGACCTCCTGCCTCCTCTGTTTCCTGATTTGTCCCATGTGAGGAAGCAGCCCTGTCACTATGCCCTCGCTGTCACGATGGGCTCTACTCTCAAACTATGAGCCAAAATAATCCCTTCGTCTCTTGCCCAGCGTCTGGTCATCATGTCACAGCAGTAAGGAAAGCCAGAATACAATAGGCCACCATGAATCCCCAGCCCCAGCTAACCAGACTCCCTCCTTTGTGTCACCGTGAGTAACCACAGCTACACCACATGGAGCAGAACCCAGTCTCACCCAGAGACACAAAGAAGAGCACACTGCTGTTTGGGCTAAGTTTTGGGTGGCTTTTGACACTGTACAAGGTAACTGAAGCAGAATCAGGTGGCCGAGTTGCATTTCTGGTGGACCCCAGCAGACACCACCTAGTTGTCCTTATGCCTAGAAGTATTTTCTCTCCTTTCCTCTGTCTTCTGTGATGGCCTTCAGGTGGCATCCGAGAGCAGTTAATGGTGACCCTTCC
The DNA here is from genome assembly GCF_949786415.1 of Peromyscus eremicus. Classification (NCBI taxonomy): domain Eukaryota; kingdom Metazoa; phylum Chordata; class Mammalia; order Rodentia; family Cricetidae; genus Peromyscus; species Peromyscus eremicus. The sequence continues at coordinate 107,309,366 of NC_081422.1, read as the reverse complement.
CTTCCTGAGGCCCCTTTCTGACTTCCCCTTCTCTACTCTTCCCTCCTAGTATCTTAGCCTGGGTTTTCTTTCTCCCTGTGTTTCCCTCTTCCACAGCCCAAGGAGCCCTTAAGTCTGCAGAGGCTTCTGGAAACTGGTTTAGGATTTGCACATAGCCTGTTCCCACCACCCCTTTTGTCCCCGGTCAGAGCACTGGGGCAAAGTGAGCCCTCTTTTTGAACTAGCAGGTTTGGCCATTGTTAGCTGGCTATATTATATAATAGACCCCAAATGCTATTTGTGAGGCATCGTCAGCCAAGACAGGGGACCATCACGGGCACCTTCTTAATTATGCGCCATTAATGATGTTCTAACTGCAGTTGGGGAACGCTTCAGTTTTAGTCCTCGCTTTAATTCTGTGCTGTGTTGTAGAAAACGCTAATGAGTCCAGAAATTCTCAAAGGTCATAATCTGAATATATTTCCTTTTCTTCTTTTCAGGGCAACAGGAATAGGATTTAAAACAATGAAAATGAATTTTACTTCATCATCTGCTTAACAACATCCTCACCCAAATTATACTGAGGTATGTATTCATTCATTGGTCATTTGGACAGATTCACGTGTACCAGATTTCTTGTATGGCCCTTATTTCTGAATTCTACACAGTCGTTTGTGTGTGTGTGTGTGTGTGTGTGTGTGTGTGTGTGTGTGTGTGTGTGTGATAGTTGCTTATCCTATTGATTATGAGAAATAACTGAAAAAAAAAGTCCACCCAAATCGTTAGGATATGAAAAGTGCAGATTTAGCAGGAGCAGCATTGAATTTTCCAGGGAGTCATTTATCATCCTTAGAAAATTTTGGTTCTTTGCAAATAAAAGAGGCAAAGGAGTGGTAATTGTCCTTCTCAGCTAATTGACAGAACTGTGTTGGAACCGAGTCATTTCAGTGCCGCCGCCTCCGATGATGGCATTTGAAGGTTGTTCCCGTTGTCTCTGCTCTGCTGAATTAGGCAATCATTATTTCCCTGTGACGCTTATTAATATAATGGCTACTCCTCCCCACAAGTCCCTCCATTAGATACAGGATCCAGGTAGAAATATGGAAACAAAATGCAGAAGGTCAGAAAAGAGTTTGGTCAGTTGTGTGGGACTCCTAAGTTTTATGACTCGTCCATCAGTTGGAGAGAAAGGGGTGTCTGTTCAAATTGCAGTCAGGGGAACTTGAGTCATCTGTTAAGAAGGACTTTTTCATTATTTTAAGGGAGCCCAGAAGATTTGAAATGCCTCTGGATTCTGAGGGCAGGTGAGTTCACATTGTGCTGGGAAAGCAGAAGCCAAGAAGTTAGAAATGGCAGACAGTGGTGCCCGAGTTAATTCCCCTCTTCAGGTGGCTTCCATAGGGACAGGAGGCTCCATTATTTTCGGGGTTAATGACCCCTCCCTTCAGGAGTGTTTTTCACGTGGAGGTCTTACACTATGGCTTCTGATGAGATGTTAATGAGACAAGGGCCGGACTAAGAAAATTGATGCTTATCACCATACTTTATAACCCAAATGCTGATTTATGATGGAAACAGTGCAGATCAGCTGTTGATAAAACAGCATTTCCTCAGCAGGACAGATCAACAGCTGCCCTCAATGGCACTTGGGGAACAGCTGGCTGCCTTGTAGTAGTGACCACATGATTGAAGGCTATTTGATATTCCAGGGATGTGTGCTGCTCTGGAATACCACAGACTCAGCAATGGCGACTAGCAGAAACGTACTACTGGTTCACAGTTCTGGAGGCTTTGAGGCCAAAGCGTGAGTGTCTGCAGGGGCCAAGAGAGGGATAGCTGGAGGGGGGAGGGGGATGCAGGGGCCAAGAGAGGGATAGATGGAAGGGGTAGAGGGAGGGGGCATGCTTTTTAATAGTACATATTATACATAGTGGGTTTCATCATGACATTTTCACACATGAACATAATGTATTTTGAGCATTAGTTACTCTCTTTTGTTCCACTATTTCCCAGCTAATACCCTTCTTTTTCCTTCCTCCCTCCTTCCCTCTCTCCTTCTCTCCCTCCTTCCCCCTCCCCTATGACCCAATGAGTTTCATTAGGGTTGTTTACAGGATCTTGGGTGAGGTTTGCTTACCACATTTACAATAGCTAAACTGTGGGGGAAAATCTCCCCATCCCCCAGCAACCATTAACTGCCTAGAAGTCCTCTGAGACTTTCAGGACAGGTAATGATAGCTACTGAGAGTTTAAGAGTGTGATGGCCAATGGTCACATCATGGCCAGAAACCCATGAGCCACACCATGAATTTCTTCTTAAGTAAGGAACCCACTCATAGGATAATGGCATTCATAAGGGTAGAACCCTCATGGGCAAGTCACTTCTTAAAGGCCCTACTTCTTAGCTCTGCTACATGGGAGATTACATGTCAACCTGAATTTGGGAACAGGCAAGCATTCAAACCACAGCAGTGACAAGTTCTTGCTCAGGCAAGAACTCGAAGATTTTTCTGCCCTGGAATGTCCTTCTACTCTCTCCTCTCTGCTCCCCACCTTGTCTGTGCTCCCCAGAACAGCTACCAGTAAGAACAGGTGACATCCTCTATTGAGAAGAGGAAGCCAAATGTGCCTGACTGATGCATTCTGGGACACTCCCTGCTTCCTGTTCCTTCTAACTTCTTGATTCCATATAATAGGCAGAAACGGAGCAGATCTCTGTGGAGTAAAGAAAAAATTGGAAAGTATTGCTTAAAAATATATTAGTGGGGCTGGCAAGAGAGCCCAGAGGGTAAGAGAGCTTGCTGTGTAAGGACCTGGGTACAACCTCCCCTCGAATCCCAGTGCTGGGGCTGGGGTGTGATGGCAGGAGGGGTGCTGGGGCCTGCTGGCTGCAAGTCCACTCCAGCTTCAGAGAGATCCTGCTTTGAGGGAAGGCAGGGGTGGGGGGTAGGGGTGGGGGTGGGAGTGGGGGGAGGACACCTGCTGTCCTCCTCTGGCCTCTACACATGTGTACACATCATATGCACACACATACATCACACACACACACACACACTCACACACACACATGCACCACACACACATTACACACACCACACACATACCACACATACACACACACACATATACCACACCACACACATATACTACACACACACACACACACACACACACACACACACCTCACACACCACACATACACCACACACACACATACACTCTCACCACATACCACAATACACACACATCACACATACATACACACATATACCATACACAGACCACACACACATACACATGCTCACCACACATACACATACACCACATAGACACACCACACATATACACACACCACACATATATACACACCACACATACACACACCACACATACACACACCACACATACACACACACACCACACATATACACCACACACACACACACACACACCACATATACCACACACACATACCTGACACATACACACCACACATACACATCACACATACATGAAAACACACGCATACCACTCACACACAGACACTACATAGACACATACACCACACATACACACCATACATACACTATACACCCCCCCACATATATATACACCACACACACACATACACCATACACACACACATACACACTACATATATACACACACATTCACTCTTAAATTGTTTAAGCTAGATATGGTGGTATAGACCTGAAATCCCAGCAATTGGAAGATTGAAACAGGAAAATCATGAGCTAGCCTGGGCATATCCTATCCGAAAAAAGTTGAATGGTCTGTGTTGGTCTTTTAGATATCCTCAATGTTTTTAGGCTAGTGGTTTTGGAAATGAAATGTTTTTTTAAAATAACAGTTTTAACTTAGTTAATAGCACTTGATGTTTTAAATAAAAGGCAAGTCTAGCTTTCCCCTATACTGAACCCAGAGAGATAAAAATGTCCTGTTTTCCTCTGGCAACCACATCAACATCAGATTTTCGAATCATTGAAAAGATGTTGGTGCCTCTGCCTCTCACTTCCATGTGAGTGAGCTATGACAGCGTTCTCGTTTGGAAGTGAGGCAGCCCATGTTTATGTGAAGGAGTGTGCACACTCTCACTTGTTTTATGATAGAATTTAAGTACTTTTCTACTTTTAATGGAACATTTTTCCTTTGCAACTTCAATAATTACAATGAAGCTCAGTAAGTGATATAAAACCAATTGGAGGGATGTGGCTCAGTTGGTGGAGTGATTGCCCAGCACACATGTAGCCATAAGTTCGATCCTCAGTACTACATTGAACTGAGCTATTGCCTGTAATTCTAGTATCCAGGAGGTGGAGCCAGGAGTCAGAAATTCAAGGCTACCCGTATTTACATAGCAAGTTTGAGGCCAGCCTGGACTATACAAGATCCTATAAAAAAAAAAAAAAAGCCATTTGGAAAAAAACATTCAAGCTGAGTGTGGTGACTCACATGTTTAACTGCAGCATTCTAGAGGCAGAGGCCAGTGAACCTCTGTGATTTTGAGGCCAGCCTGGTCTATATAGCTAGTTCCAGGCCAATTAGGGCTACATAACGAGATACTGTCTCAAAAAAAAGTCATTAGTCCTTTGTTCGACCAAGACAGATTTAATTATATATCTTTTTCCTTTTTCCCCACATTGTGTCCTTCGGGGGAGGTCCCATGTTTGGTGACAGCCTGGTGCCTTCTAAAGTTACCATGAAAGAGGGCCGGAAGGACACGAAAGGCTGCAGTCAGGTGACAGCACCTGTGGTCCTTGTCCTGGGTGAGGTTTTCCTCCTGTTCCTCCTCTGCATGGGGAACCGCACCAAGGATGCTTGAGAGTAGCATCGAATGACAGAGGAGTTCTTCATTTCTGCTCTCATCCGCCCCCACCCCTTTTTCTTTTAATACAACGTTGGCATTCAGGGGCCGTGCCCACCAGGAACATAGCGCACATTAATTGCAGGCGAGTCTCCTGTGGGCACATCGGCGTGTGTGGTTCCCAGAAAAAAGAACGAATCAGATTTCATTTCTGTGTCTAGCTTTGGTAGCATGACTCATCTTCCTAGCCTACAACTAAAATGTGGTTGTTAAAACAGTAACATGATATTTAGAGGGTAATTTTGATCAAGGCTGTCATAATTTTCTTTCCTGAGTAAGTCTGTATGTCCTTTGTTAGAACTCTAATTATCCTGACAGTTATTTAGAAGGAATGGTGGGCTAGATGTTATTCAAATATGAGACCCAAGGGTTGACGTCAGCCAGGGAGGGAGTGACTTTGATTTCCTAACATGTATTTTAATGTCATATAAACTTACTGGCTTGTTTTCTTCCCTGAAGACTATCATTGTTTTTATTCTATCTTACCTTTGTATTTACCACTGAGGAAGAAAGCTGTGCTCATCTCCTTTGTCCCTATCTTGTTCAGCTCAGAGCATCCTAGAATAGGACGCCTCAGTTCAGCCACTAAGTATGGGGCTGGGGATCTGGATCAGGGGTGACAGCCTTGCTGTTTCTGACTGTTGAGTCAAAGCATGACAAAGCATGGCTGTCTCCACCAGAGCAGCTGTGGCTATCTGCAAGGAATCTTTAAGATTGGGTCTGCTTATGTCCCTCACAGGAGGAGGGGTTGGGAGGGCCATTACACCCTTACCTGAGACTCAGTCACTTGGTCCTGTGTCCCCTCCTCTCAGCTGTCCCAGCCACACATTCTTATGGAAGGTGCTGGAGTGTACACAGGGCGGGGCCTTAACGGAAGGGGACTCCATCTGTGCAGCTATGGGGAAGTTCTCATCCATGCTGGAGTAGTACTTTTAGTGTTAGGGTTGTTTGGGGGTCACCCATGAATCTTATAAATAAGCTGAGTAAGTTCCTTGGTTCCCCAGACTAGACTTGTGTGAGATTGGTGCCTTATCTGAGAGGAGCAGGCCTTGGTTCATGTCTCCCCAGGAAAAGTTGAGACAACACTTGCCTGTCATGTGCAAGCCTCTTAGTTCTATTCCCAACGCGCGCGCGCGCGCACACACACACACACACACACACACACACACACACACACACGCATCACCACCACCAGCAATGGCACACTTCTCATCTAACCCCGGGCTCCCTGCAGCTGCAGCCTGTCTCAGGGTGGGAATTCAGCAGGGACCTTCCAGTGACTTGGCTCTTTTCACACCACTTCGGGGATCTTGATTAACTCAACACACTAAAAATAA